>NC_060953.1:50105397-50107784 GCF_022045245.1 Lucilia cuprina | reverse complement strand
TCTAGTTCAGTTCTAGTTCAGTTCTAGTTCAGTTCTAGTTCAGTTCTAGTTCAGTTCTAGTTCAGTTCTAGTTCAGTTCTAGTTCAGTTCTAGTTCAGTTCAAGTTAAATTTTATTTCAGTTCTAGTTCGATTCGGGTTCAATTCTAGTTTTAGTTAGGCTTTATTTCATTTATTTATTAAATCTGTTTCGATTTAGAATTGTACCAACATTCTGATATATTTTATTCGATGTGACCAACTAACCATGCCCACATTTAATGTAGTTACTGGAGGTTATAAAAACAAAAAACACAATGATATACAACCTGCTACATATCTAGACTAGAGTACATTTTAATACTCGCACCTCATAGAATGACGAGTACTTCGGTATCATGTCAAATACAATCAGTTTGTACTAAAACACACATCACGATAAAGACTTCCAATGGCTGGATAGAGTATATGACGGATGAAATAATGGACGTACAGACCGGTAGTCAAATAGACGAAAACACTTTTTCGTATCAAGCAGAAAACAACGAAAAATAATAAACAGAGAAATGTGTTGAAAATGTATAAATGACGAAGTGACCACTTTGGCATGTTTTTGCTACTTTTTTGCTATTAAATGTCTTCTCGTTCAAAAACTTTAAGAGAGCGAGTGTGACGATTTAATTTAAAATGTTGAATGTGATACAAAAAATAATAGAAGCTCATCCATTCAAATAGAAATAAGAAAATTTTCACATACTCACATTAACAGCTAAAAAAATAAATCGCACATACGCTGCGATAAATTCACATTGAATGTGTAAAAAAATTAAAAGGCTTTTAACGTCTGCTAAGAACAGACGTATTTCAAACTTAAGACGGCCATAATAAAAATATACACCCCCAATACGTGGAAATAAGTTATAGAAAGTAGATATAGTATCTAAACGGAAAAAAATAGTGTCGTGCATGAGGAATTGATAGTTGTTGCCTTGCAGGATCAATTCCTTTTAACGTCTTGCAACCGTGCGCTCAAAACTTAAATCCTGTTAATAATTCCCAAAACGTGTTCTTCTAACTAAAAGTGTTATTTTAAATTTTAAATACAAGTTCATATAAAGAAAAACATGTCCTTCTCTTTTCCTTGAAATCCTATTTCAAATAAATAAAGTGCAAAAATTTTCATTCCTTGTCTCGAAACGAAAACAGTGTTTTAATAATAAATATAAATAAATACATTTTCCCAAAATAAATAAAGCAGAAAAATTTTCAATTGTTAAAGACGTTAAAAGCATCTTCCTACGTCAGCAACAATAATAGTGACAATGCATTCATCTGCTGCTAAACAGACGGGATTCATGTCCCTTATGGTTGTGCAAATCATTTTCCTGGCATTATACTGGTGGTTCGTGCGTTACGATAAAAGTGCAATGCCAATTGATGTCCATCCAGAAGGAGAAAATGAGCCTGAAACACACGAAGAGGAACCATCTAAATATCCTCGTAAGTATGATTTTAATGAAAGGTGGAAGAAAATAAGAAATAGTAAATGTATTTGTTGACGGATTTCATTGCACTTAATTTTGGTGGATTTCGTAATTTTAAAAGATTTTTTTATTTTGAAATAGATTTAAAAGACTTTGAGATATTTTAAGGTTGTTACAGTACAAAAATTTTGTTAGAGTTAAGATTTTGTTACAAAAAATTTATTTATTTACACGCATATTGAAATTATTGTTAATCTGCTGATTTTTGTAAGGCACAATAGTATTGTTTCTATACCCACTTTAAAGTATACCAATCGGGTCAGAATAGTTTTCTTAGTCGATTTAACTATGCCCGTCAGTCTATCCGTCCATGTAAACATTTTAATCAAACTACAGGTCGCAATTTTGAAATTAATTCAATGGAATTTGGTACATGATCTTCTATTGTCCCAAGGACGAAGCCTATTGAAAATGCTTAAGATCGGTCCAATATTTCAGCCCAAACAACTGAACCTTGTAATCAAACTGCAGGTCGCAATTTTGGAGATAATTCAATGAAATTTGCACATGATCTTCTATGCTACCGTAGATGAAGCCAATTCGTTACTAGTCTTGACGATCCTTATGAACTCTACAATTATAGGGCCTCCTTTGACCCAAGTCCCTATAAAAAGCCCCCTTTAAAATTCGACTTCAGTTATAGTTCTAATTCAGTTCTAGTTCAGTTCTAGCTCAGTTCTAGTTCAGTTTTAGTTCAGTTCTAGTTCAGTTCTAGTTCAGTTCTATTTCAGTTCTATTTCAGTTCTATTTCAGTTCTATTTCAGTTCAAGTTCAGTTCTAGTTCAGTTCTAGTTCAGTTCTAGTTCAGTTCTAGTTCAGTTCTAGTTCAGTTCTAGTTCAGTTCTAGTTCAGTTCTAGTTCAGTTC
>NC_060953.1:50103625-50105297 GCF_022045245.1 Lucilia cuprina | reverse complement strand
ACTGAACTAGAACTGAACTAGAACTGAACTAGAACTGAAATAGAACTGAACTAGAACTGAACTAGAACTGAACTAGAACTGAACTAGAACTGAACTAGAACCGAACTACAACTAAATTAGAACTAAACTAGAACTGGACTAAAGTCAACTAGAACTGAATTAAAACTGAACTAGAACTATTCTATAACCGAACTAGAATTGAACTAGTTTTGATGAACCATTAGATGATCAAACCCATACAATTTAAGGAAATTTTTCTAACAAAAATTTCAAGTGTCTTTAAAAAGTTATTAATTTTATCGAGAATGAATGATACTTTAAACAAATTTATTTTTTTTCATTAAGTCTAATCTGAATTATTCTATCTATTGTATTCCTCACTTAAACGGAGTAATTAGTCATAATCTTGATTGTGGCATTTTGACGTTTGACGAAGTTTTTTTTTATAAAATAAAATATTTGTTGTTATTTTTCATTTGTTGTTTATTAACAACATTTTATAAACACCTAATAAATTTTGTATTTATTTTAAATATTTATAACCCATTTTTAAAGGTAATAAAAATTTATTTTTGTTTTTACTTATATTTTATTTAAACAATTGCTGTCAAAATATTTTAAAGAACATACTGGCAACATGTGTTTGTCGTAATTTTTTAAGATTTTTCGTTGTCGTAAAAACAAAAGTTTCTAATGTTTTTAAAGATTTTTATAAGAAAAATGGATTATTTTTTATTATATTTTTATAATTCAATTATAAACTATTTAGTTTAGCAGAGGCTTTCAAGGTCGCAAAACTAATTAGCCTATTCTTATCTTATCAGTAAAGTTCTCATTTTGAAAATTTTCGGCGCTTTGATTTTTGTAACAAAAAAATCACAGATGACATCACTTGAAGACGCAACAGCATCTTCTATTGGTGATTACAAACCCAACAAACATTCTTATTTGAAATATTTTTTTAAAGGAATTTAAGATCAAAATTTTAAACTTTCGATATAGTTTTTGCCTAAAAATTGGGTTAAAATCCATTAAGCACTTAACATGCCTTATGTACGATCAAACTGGCTCCATAAATCTTACATCTACATTCTAATTAATTTCCAAAATAAAATAGTATAGTGGCCTGTTATAAGTCTTTCACACCTTTAAAAAATTAATTTCCACATCCATCTTTAACACATATACACATAATATTACAAATAATGTTGTTGTTTTATAGTTTAAATATTATATAATAAATGTTAAAAAATCACTTAATTTGATTAAGAGGAATAATTATTTTTCACGATAAGTTCAAATATTTTGATTAAAATATTAATGATTTATTTCAAATTATTTTTTTTAAATCACAGCGATTAAACTGATTTATAACAAATTGCTGGGCTATAATTAAGATTTTAGCTTTTTAACGCTCAGTATTAGCGCATAATTTGATAAAATTATAAATTTTTGATTGGATTAAGTAGTTATTGATTTATAGATTATTTGTTTGTGATTTCAAAAGCAGATAACCAAGGCAACTTGATGAGAGTTCAAATTTCAACTAGAACCTGAACAGAACTAGAACTAAACTAAAACTGAACTAAAACTGAACTAGAACTGAACTAGAACTGAACTAGAACTGAACTAGAACTGAACTAGAACTGAACTAGAACTGAACTAGAACTGA
>NC_060953.1:50093046-50103525 GCF_022045245.1 Lucilia cuprina | reverse complement strand
CAGTTCTAGTTCAGTTCTAGTTCAGTTCTAGTTCAGTTCTAGTTCAGTTCTAGTTCAGTTCTAGTTCAGTTCTAGTTCAGTTCTAGGTCAATTCTAGTTCAGTTCTAGGTCAATTCTAGTTCAGTTCTAGTTCAGGATACGTTGACATTCTCGGAAACTGCATGTGCATGAAAGTAAGTTGCATGTGTATGTTTTGTTGTAGTATATCCATTCAAGCCCAATTTGAAAGTGTAATTTATTTATCCATTAATTTTATACAAATAAATTTATATTGTCGAATAATTATTAACATGTTCAAAATGAGAATTAATGTTCAAAAGGAGAAAATCCATTTAATGACTTTAAAATACGTTTAGCCGTATGTTACACTTGCAAACGGGAGTGTACAACACATCGAAATATTTACAGTAAAATCGCGTTGCAATAATTTAAAGAGATTTATTAATTTATATTTTTTTTAATAAAAATCACCAAATCATGGGTTTAAAATTTAATAAAAGATAATTTTAATTAGCATACTTACTCAATTAAGTTTAAACTTTTTAAACTAAATTTTATATATAAGTACTTTATTTACGTTTCTATAAAAATGTTTTTATTAATGTTACTTATTTATATATTTGCCATCTAATTATTGGTTAACTATTTTTAAATCTATCAAATTTATTACTGACATTACAATTTTTATCTTGACAATAAATCATATAAACAGTAAAATAAAAATAGCATCGCTATATTTTACAAAACATTGATTGGCAGACAAACTTTGACAGTTGAATTTAATAAATGTCAAAACTGATAGCTTATTTACAAGTAACACATTTAAATCCTAATGATGGAATTTTAAAAACCTAAATTTCATTGAAATAAAACAAAAATAAATAAAATGCAGTAAGTGAAAAATAAAAGTGTGTTAACATTTTACACATGATTAAATAGACTAAAATAAATAATTAGTGTAAACAAAATAAATATACATACATATATTGTCAAACAAATAGTAAACGATCACGCTTATACACTGCCTTATCTAAGCTACCATAAGCGATTGCAATAACCCCCTGTCATGTGTAAAATGTGTATGAGACCAAATATATCTCGATACCATAAAACTGATAAATGTTTCCTCGAGTTGAGTATTATCTCAAAAGTGTGATCTTAACGAGCGGTTAAATAAATAGAGAGACCATGAACACATTAAAAGATTTGTTAACTTAAGAGTTAATAGAAGAGGGGGAGGGAGTTATTTAGCGACTGATCTGATAAAAATGTAGCATTTATTTAAGTAAATTATGTCCGAAATTGAGGCCGACCATATAATATCCTACACCTGTTACAAAAATAACATCTGATTTAGTTTTTATAATAAAGCATTTAAGTTGAATTGTACCTTGCCTCAGATATATTTAAGCCATTTATTTTTGAAAAATTTTGTGAACATTTGAGTCAAATTTTGAAAAGGCTTTTTATAGGGGCTAGGGTTCAATGACGCCCTATAATTATAAAGTTCATGAGGATTATCAAGGCTTGTATTGAACTTGGTTTTGCAGCTTTTTGTCGTAATACGAGTATATTAAACATAATTATGAACATAAAAGTCCTATTCGGCGGCTTCAGTTGTATGGAGGCTAGGTGAAATAATGAACCGATCTTAACCATCTTTAATAAGCTTCGTTCTAGGGACAATATAAGATCATATACCAAAATTTCATTAAATTATATTTAAAATAGCGATCTGTAGTTTGATTTTAAAGTTTACATGAACGGACAGACAGACAGACAGACAGACGGACGGACGGAAGGACGGACAGACGGACATTGCTAAATCGACTCAGAAAGTGATTCTGATTGGTATACTTTAAGGTGTGTATAGGACTAATATTATTGCGCGTTACAAACATCAGCACAAACCCAAAAGCCACAAAAGTGGTGTAGGGTATAATAATTAAGTATTTTTGTTTCACAATATAAAAGTTTTTAATTTGGTTTCGTTTTCTTTTTATTTACAGATTTCCAAGATATCCAAGTAATGATATTTGTTGGTTTTGGTTTTTTGATGACATTTTTACGCAAATACGGTTACAGTGCTACGGGTTATTCACTATTTTTGGCCTCATTGGTGGTACAATGGTCGGTTTTGATTAAAGGCTTTTTCGAAATGGAAGATGGTGTAATACAGTGAGTATTTATAATAAATGTGTGAAATTAGCAATTACACAGAACGACCAAATTTTTTAATTAAGTTTCTGTTAAAATGTTGATTTTTTTAAAATTCTATTTTTAAATGGAATTTTTACAAATGTTCTCTAATTTTCAAAAAAATTCCACTTTCAGCTATTTGCAGCAAAATATATTTAACTTTTATGAGAAACTTTAATTATAATATTTTATAACTTTAAACCGAAAACTCTTTCTACATATTTAATTATATGTGTGTCTAATGAACAGTAAATTTACCCTACTCTCTATCACATTTAAACCCTCTATTCTGAATCCTTGGTAACCTCCTTATAAATTAGCCATTAATTAGCGAAAGTAATTACAAAACAAACCCTCATTTTTTTCTTTCTACCTTTTCCACTTAAAGACACTATTTACTCTCATACTTGTTATAATTTGCAACAAATAGTTGTGCGTTGCAACACAATAGCAATAGCAACAACAATAAATAAAGCTAATACCTCCAAACATACAAAACTTAAGCTTTCCATTCTACTTTAAACCATAAAAAACTAAAGAAATAAAAGAAGAGAAACACCAACATTAAGAATTCTAATCAACTTCTTTCAATTTAGTCTAGTGTATATGTGTGTTAAACCGTTCGTCCGTCCGTCCGTCTGTCTGACAGTCTGTCTACAAGGCTTGTCTGAGAATCCATGAGGAAATACATATGCGTTTGTTAAAGGATGTGTATGTATTCAATGTGTGCTTAGCATTAAGAAGTTAACAATAGAAGAAAATATCAAAAACTCATTTAGACAATGCAACCAACAAGACATTTTTTTTAAACGAAATTATCAGATAGTGGGAATATACATAGAAATCGGATAGAAAAACTAAATTTATTGGAAAGGTAGTTTACAATAAAATATAATTTTGTCAATTTCAATAATTATTATGAGTTAAATATTTCCGAAAAAAATACGAGTTTTCATTATCAGCTCCTTTTACAATTTAGTTTGTTAGTTATTAAAACCTTTCTAATTATATAAGGTAAATAAGATTGTTTTATAAAGTTATAAATAACGAATCTGTTTTTGCCACTTTAAATTATTGAAATTCCACATTGCTTTCTATGGCATACCTTCCCCATTTTTAAGACAAACTGCAGTAGTTGAAATAATGAGGATTGTGATGACTACAAATTGCAAAAAATTCTTCGAAACAAAACATTTAGATCTTGAAGTTATACACGCAGACACGACAATAAAAATAAAATAGTGATTTAAAACAGAGATTTAATACAATTAAAAGTTTCTCATACCACTACAAACATTCGAAAAATGTTCTTTAAACTGAACTAGAACTGAACGAGAACTGAACTGGAACTGAACGAGAACTGAACTAGAACTGAACAAGAACTGAACTAGAACTGAACTAGAACTGAACTAGAACTGAACTAGAACTGAACTAGAACTGAACTAGAACTGAACTAGAACTGAACTAGAACTGAACTAGAACTGAACTAGAACTGAACTAGAACTGAACTAGAACTGAACTAGAACTGAACTAGAACTGAACTAGAACTGAACTAGAACTGAACTACAACTGAACTAGAACTGAATTAGAACTGAACTAGAACAGTACTAAAACTTAATTATCTATTTTTAGAATAGAAAAATCTTTTTGAAATTTTCTTTTTATAAAAGTCCTTTTATATTCTGGTTAATGTTTGCTATGGCAAAGGAATACAAAAGGCATTAAGTAAGCTACCTTGTATGTTCTCATGATTGAATGAAGTTTAAATGGAAAGAAAACAGGAAAAACTTAAAAAAACAGCAACAACAACAGCGAGAGACTTTATTAAACGAAAAATATAATAAAAACAATAGAATTTAACAATCTCCAGAAATATGATATTTTTTTTAATAAATCTGCTTTAAGTCGTAATTACCATTTAAACAACTAATTGTTAAAATCGTCTTAAAGTTGGCTTGCCCTAATATTGGTTTTGTCTTTACCTTTTTTTCTTGCAGTCTTTCCTTAGAAAACATAATTGATGCTGATATTGCTGCAGCTGTACCTTTAATTAGTATGGGCGCTCTATTGGGTCGTACTACACCCATACAATTATTGTTCATGGCATTGTTTGAGGTGGCTCTATTCGCTGCCAATGAATATGTAGCTTTGCATATTTTCAGCGTAAGTTTTAAAACGCTTAGAATTTACAAAAACAATTTCAATAAAAGTATGTTATATGAATATGAATAAATAACTATGTTTTCTCTACAGATCTGTGATGTTGGTGGCTCCATTACAGTCCACGCCTTTGGTGCTTACTTCGGTTTGGCTGTAAGTCTTATGTTGCGTCCCAGCAAAGATCAAAATGAGCCTGGCAAATATGAAGGTGCCAATTATGTTTCTGATATATTGGCTATGATTGGCACATTATTCTTATGGATCTATTGGCCCAGTTTTAATTCTGTTTTAGCCAATGGTACTGGCCAAGAGCGTGCTATTTTGAACACGTATTTATCATTAGCAGCTGCAACAGGTAAGCACGTATTGAAAACATTTACAGATGCACACACACACTGGCAATATGCCTTTTGTAAATGTGTAAGTATGAGGAAACACACACTTGTAAATAAATAAACTATTGTCGAAATGCGTGCGTGTGTTACACATTACATTTTACAGAATCGTGTATGTCGTTGTATATGAGAAAACATGTCCATTACGTACGATAAGATTTTATCTGCAGATACATTTGTTGATTCATAGTTGTACAAGAATTTAACTTGTATCAATTATAGTTGTCGTTTACGGCAACTACATACATAATACAACATCAATTAGAGAGAAAATATCAAAGAAGTATGTATGTTGTCAAAGATAGAGAGAGTGTGGGTAAACCTTTAACTTTTTAAATTACAACTCCTGTGGAAAGTTTATGAATAGCGGTTATAGAGAGTTTTTGACAATTTTTCAATTTCTCAATTTCTCATTTTTTTTTTAATTTTTTTGAAAAATTCGAAAAATTTTCTTTCTATTGGAAAAATGTTCACGAAAATGCCCTTTTTATAAAAAGTTCTTGATATAGAAACAAATTTTCTAGAAAATTATTTTTTATAGAAAATTTTTGAAAATTCTTTTTTAAGAAAATTCGTTTTTATAGAAAATTTTCAAAAAAATCTTTCATATAGAAAATTTTCGAGAAAATTCTTTTTAACTGAAAAATTTCAAAAAAATTCCTTTTGATAGAAAATTTTCTAAAAAAATCTTTTTTATGGAAAATTTTCAAAAAAATTCTTTTTTATAGAAAATTTTCGAGAAAATTCCTTTTTATATAAAATTCTCGAAAAAAAATCTTTTTTATACAAAACTTTCGATAAAATTCAATTTTATAGAATATTTTCGAGAAAATTCTCTTTTTTAAAGAAAATTTTTGAGAAAATTTTTTCTTTATATAGAAACAAATTTTAGAAAAATTTCTCATTTTATAGAAATAAATTTTCGAGAAAACTCTGTTTTATAGATAATTTAGAGAAAATTCTTTTTTTTATAGAAAATTTAAAAGAAAAATACTTTTTTTATAAAGGATTTTCAAGAGAATTTTCTTTTTGTAGTAAATTTTCGAGAAAGCTTTTTTTTAATTTTCGATAAAAATCTCTTTTTATAAAAAAAATTTCGATGAAATTTATTCTTCGTAAAGAAATTTTTTATAGAAAATGTTTATATAATTTTTCTTTTTACAGAAAATTTTACTAACATTTAGTTGTAGCTACGAATAGGAACAATGAGTTTTTATATTATTTTAACTCATAACTTCTAAAAAAACGGAATTTCGTCAAACTTTAAGTATCAAGTGGCTGATATTCCCCTTTAATAAATTATTTGGAAAATTAAATATAAACATTTAACAAAAATAACAATTTAAGCAAAACCACAGTGTTTTATTCTCCCTCATAAATGTAACACATTTCTAATAATTTCAAATTTTTCCTTTCTATATTCTTATTCAATTAAATTCCCTAAAACTTAACAATTTCTTATATTTATTACAAAATTCTTTGAACAATATGTTTATATTCCAGATATTAATAAAAATAAAATTCCCACAAAATTAAAATCTTCCAGAAATATATAGTAATAATTAAAATTATACATAACTTAAATATTAATTTTCTTCTATAGAATTAATTTATATTTCATAAACATGTGCCTAAATGTGGTCACACACAGTTCTAAGGATAATAAAATCCTACTCTGCACTTTGTACACAAACACTAGAATTGCAAAGTTTATTAAATTTATGTAGACCATTATGAAAATTAGAACATTTAAATATGTATGTATGTCGTTTGTGTGTAGAAGAATTAAAATTTACCTACTTTTAACTTGAATGTATAATATATAAGAATTACCCTGTAGTTTAAAGTTACATATATTGAAATAGTCAAACTGTTTTCTGAATTTTTGAAGATTTCTCTTCAGTTTACTAGGGAACAATAAAGTAACAAATGATATTCTACTAGATTATATGAGAACTTTGAATTGATTACAGTGAAATGACCCCAAAAATATACGAGACGGACTAAAGGGATACATTTATCCCTTATAAAAACCATGGGGTAGTAAATATATTTTATATTAGATATTCATATGTATGTGAGTGTATTTAATGTAGTAAGTAAATGTATATAAACATAGCATATATATGTATATGTACGTATGTATATGTATATAAAATCATAATCATAATTATAGTTAAGTATCCTTAAAATTTAATTACCCACACAAGTAAACAACAATACCCACTCTCACACTCTTTCTATTGACACAACAACACTGATATATACACACTTACAAATGTATGTATATGAATAAGAGAGCAATTTTTAGGAAGTTTTATAAATTTTAAATTCAAAACCAACAAAACAACAACAAAAATTATATATTTAAGAGAAAATAAAAACCAAACGTACAAAAATCAATTAAAAACTAAAGAGTTTTACAACTTCCACTAATGTGGCAAATATCTACTGCTGTTTTAAAAATTTTGTAGATTGAGGTTGTTTCATATTGCGACTAACAAAAATTTAATTGATTCTTTATACTCTACATCGCCTTATACGTTTGTGCTGATGTTTGTAACGCAAAAAAATATTGGTCCTACACTCCCAACATTCTAAGTCGATTAAGACTTGTCCGTCTGTCCGGCTGTCAATGTAAATCTTCTGCGCAAGATACAGAGCGAAATTTTTAAGATATAAGGAACAAACGTGTTTTTGTCACAGGAACGTAGCCTATTGTACATTTTTGAAATTGCTCCTTTATTTTACCTAGCCTCCACACAACCGTCCTCCCGATTTGGGATATGTAAATAATATTACATTATATTTAATTCATGTATTGGAAGGACCAAAACCCCTCCCTCCCCCAGTGAAAGTCCGCCACCTTATTACCCAAAATATTTACATGGATTCTAAAGTTCTTCGTGCAAAATTTGAAGCTTTTATCTTCAATAGTTTCCAAGATAAATTAATTTGTCTATTAATTAATATGGAAGGTGCAACGGCCCCTACTGCTAGTCCGCCCACTTTTTATCATATTGAGACTTATGTGGATCTGACGAAATTCTAGAGCTCTAACTGTAACATTTCCTAAAATACTCTATTTTAATATTTCCTTAATGTGGAAGGTACCACGCCCACTATAGTTATTCCCCCATTTTGTCCAAAAATATTCTTATAGATGTCAAAGTTGTCCGTGGAAAATTTTAGGACTCTAATTTTACCAGGCTCCAAGATATACGACTTTTAATAGTTATTTAATAAGTAGTAATAAGTAGTGGTGGCACCTCGCCTACAGAGATACAAGCCGATGTAAAATGATCGGCGGCGGCTTATTATAGAAAATATCGGCGGTGGCTAAATTGTCGGCTCAATTTAAACTTTGACCTTATATAAGCGTTTATTATATTGAAAAATCTCTGTATAATAATCTGTTATATAGAAACCTGTCTTTATATAAGTTTTTTCTGCAGAAAAATGAACATTTATAGTAGTTTTCACAATTTTAATATTAGCACAATATTGTGTGGCAACAATTTTCAATTTGCAATAACAATTTGCAACTCCGTTCAAATTGGTGAATTTATTTTCCGAAATACATGTGTGATTCCAATCTTTATCAGTGGCTACGTTTAAGCCGGCTTAGCTCCTAAGCCGAAAGAAGACAGCGGCGGCGCGGCTTGAAAAATATTACCGGCGGCCAGCCGCCGCCGATTTGAACCGTTTCGGCTTGTTTATCTGCTCGCCTACTTGAAATTTTAAAATAAAAAGGAAGGTACTGTTAAAATTTCAAGAAAATCGGTCCAGCGTTTAGTCGTCTATAAATTTTTATTGAAAAATTTTAATTTTTAGTAAAAATTTTCACGAAAAATTAAGATCTTCAAAATTGGAATTTTTATTATAAATTTGAATTTTTAGTGAAATTTTGATTTTTTAGTAAAAATTTTAATTTTTGATAAAAATTTTAATTTTTTAGTAAAAAGTAACAATTTGAATTTTTATTAAAAAACAGATTTTAGTGAAAATATGACACTTTTTAGTGGCAATCTGACAGTTTTTAATGAAAATTTTAATGAAAAATTATTATGTTTTTCGTGAAAATTTGAAATTAAAATAATGAAAAATTTAATTTTTAGTGAAAATTTAGTTTTGAGAAGGAGAATTTAATTGATTTTTAATAAAAATTTGTATTTGAGAAGAATTTTTATTTGAAATCTGTTTTGTAGAATTTAAAAAAATTTTAATATGTATGTACACCCAGCAAAAACTTTCATTGTCATGTAAGGGGTTAAAATGCTAAAATTTACTTACGCAATAGCATTTGAAATCATTATTACAACAAGGTGATGCCATTGAAGGTAAGTACTTAACACAAACGCATAAAAGTAATTAGAATAAGTACACAGAGGGATAAAGATATATACACGCCTGGTTCCAAATCGACACCAATTTTTTTTAATAACATCCGTTGTCAAGTATATACTTACGTACGACAACACTATGTAATGTTGACAACGCAACGTTGTCATACAAAAAGCTTTGTAATTTGAGCGATTTATTTTTCTCATAAAAAACCCTAACCTACTAAATATAAATACAATATTTTCTAAGTAAGTAGCATGTAAAACAAACTTTTAAGTACTAACACATTTCACTAGTAGGTTTCACCAAAGTTTGTGTAATTTCAAAAAAAAATCTGCCTTACTCCAATTTTAAGTTCTACGAATACAACAGTAGTCAATGTGGTTTAACTATTTTTAATGATGCTTGTTGACATTCTAGCAGTTAGAATACAGTTGGTGTTATTATTGTTAAATTTAGTTAATGTTGTTGTTTGTTTATAATTCCTAATGCGAATAGTTTGTTGAAATTAACACCAAAGGTGTCGTTTTCATTTCAGAGAAACAAAAAAAAAACAACCACTAACACACATACTCTTTAACATTTAGAGTAAATTTTTCCAAAAAAAAGAAAGAATAGAAAATAATTCTTGGACCTAAAATGTTTTTGCAATATTATACGTAGAACAAACAAACAATCTGGTTAAACTTTACAATAC
The DNA here is from genome assembly GCF_022045245.1 of Lucilia cuprina. Taxonomy (NCBI): domain Eukaryota; kingdom Metazoa; phylum Arthropoda; class Insecta; order Diptera; family Calliphoridae; genus Lucilia; species Lucilia cuprina. The sequence goes on along the minus strand of NC_060953.1, from coordinate 50,093,730 downwards.
ATATTTGTAAAACAAAGAACAACATGAGCCTCATGTTGTTAAAAATTTTTCTCTTGATCCAAAAATATACAGAAAATAAACATTATAACAACAAGAAGAATATTTTGTTAACGCTACATAATGTTGCATTTAGTTTACATAGTTGTAACTACAAACACGATAACGATTTGTTTTTTTCTTTTTTCTCAAAAACTCCTAAAAATTAAAAAAAACAATATTTAGCCTTAGTTTAATTACAACATTGACGCTAACAGCTATAGAATAAAATTTGTTGGAAAAAGAGAAAGCAAGCTAAATAAATGGGAAACTAAAACACAGAGAGAAAAAAAATATGTTTAGATAATAAAAGATAGATTTCAGTCCTAACAATAGTCCACTCAGTAGCTCCAACTATAGTAGATACTTCTATCAATATATCAGTCGAAAAATATAAACCGGAATATAGACCAATTTAAAGGCCAAACAGACCGAAATATTGTTAAGAAAATAGACTACAGACATGACTATATACTGGATTATAGACGACTATGGACTACACTATAGACTTGACTAAAAACTGGACTATAGACTAGACTATAGACTATATACTAGACTATAGACTAGACTATAGACTAGACTATAGACTAGACTAGACTATAGACTAGACTATAGACTAGACTATAGACTAGACTATAGACTAGACTA
>NC_060953.1:50083356-50092946 GCF_022045245.1 Lucilia cuprina | reverse complement strand
TAGGCTAGACTATAGATTAGACTATAGGCTAGACTATAGATTAGACTATAGGCTAGACTATAGATTAGACTATAGGCTAGACTATAGATTAGACTATAGGCTAGACTAAAGGTTAGTCTATAGACTATACTATAGACCAGACTATAGGCTAGTCTATAGATAAGAGTATATACTAGACTATGGACTAGACTGTACAGTAGACTATAGACTAAACTATAGACTAGACTTAAGACTATAAGCTAGACTACAAGTAAAGTAAATCTTAGACTAATGCGGCTCACTATAGAAGAGATCTTAGACCAGAATGTTGATACTATAGATCAGTACAGTCAGTAGACTCAACTATAATCAAGTCAGATAGAAACAACATTGAAGTAAATCACATTTGTTTCTCTCTGTGTAATTTTAGTCTTTAAATTTCAATGTAGGTGTTATAGTTAAATCCATGGGGCTTATATGTACACGGATATAACTATTGCCAAAAAAACCTATCTAAACTACTAAATACTAAACGTTAAATACTTTTATGTATATCTGTATGTCGGTCTAGTATTTCGGTATGAACATACAAATATATATGTTGATTTTGTCTTTTAAAGTCCAATATCCTTGTTACACAAACTCTCACCGATATGTACTACATACAGCAGCATAATACCTATCATGGTCACTTTGAATCCCTATATGTTCATGTAATAGTAGACGTATTACTAACCAGCAATATGGGTGGACCGATATCGAACTTTACATTTCATTTCGATTATATTCCTGTATCAGCTTTTAAGGAAACACTACAGATAAAAAGTTAATGGATCATTTCTACAAATTTAAGATATTTTGGTTCTAACATATCTATTGATTAAGAGTTCACATGTGTCAAATGGATACATTGCGTGCTTGTAAAACTACTGGGTACAACAACATCTACTCCTGTAAACTCTTGTTTATTTGTGTTTATATATTATTTGTGTATTAGAGTGTTTGTATCGTAGTTTGGTTTGCCTTAGTATGACCACTAGTTAGTTAGTATTACCAATAAAACAACAGCAACAACAATGTAACGCTATAAAACAACTTGAACAAATACCAGTGTAAATATATCCCATATATATATTCTAGTATATGTGTAAAAAGGCCAGATATGATACAGACTACTACGACGACGGCAACAGCAACAACAACTCTGATATAAATTGCAACTACAGCAACACTATAACTATACTAGTTGGGATTTAAGGTTTTGAGTTGAAGTAGTTTTTTTAATATTGTATTTCACTCGTCTATATCGTTAGTTACTTCTCATATTATTAGGGAGAGTTTCCCAGAGCAATTTTCTAAGACCATTAGTCTAGACTATAGATCAGGCTGTGGTTGAGTCTATCAAACAGACTATAGTTGAATATATATATATTAGTCTCTAGTCGAAATTACAGGACGAATTTATACTCGAGACTTCATAGCCAGACTAGATATACCAGACCATAATATAGCCGAGTCTGCGAACCAAACTATTGTCGAGAATATTGACCAGTCTGTAGACCAAAATATGTTTTATAGACCTGATTATAATTGAACCTTTATTCAAGACTAAAGATCAAACTATTTCCATGACTTTAGACTAGACTAAACTATAGCAGACTATATACGAGATTTTAGACCAGATTTTAGCTTTGGCCAAAGATAACACTATAGTCGAGACCATTACCAACAAATAGACTATAATCGAGATTTTAGACAAGACCCTAGTCGAAACTATTGACCATTCAATAGTCAAGACTAGAAATAGCCAAACTATATGTGAGATTGTAGACCAGACTACATTCGAGAATATTAATTCGATATAGAAGTCTACAGTATGGACAAGTTTATCAAATTCTCTGGTCTATTTGGCAACTAGAGTCCGATCCATACTCACCACTATAGCCCGATCTATAGCTACAACTATAGTTTGGTCTACTACGACAATTAATGTTTGGTCTGTAGTTTCGACTATAGTTTGGTCTTATTACAGCCGATTTTTTGAATCAAACTATAGTTAAGAATCACCCTAATACTTATCGCTTATAGTTGTCATGTGTACATTTAATTTGTAGTTTGTTATTTATACTAACATTGATAGTGTAACTAAGTTTAATGTTTAGGTTTAAATCTATAATCATGCCTTAAACTCAACAGCGACAACAATATAACTAAAACTAATATAAATATTAGTAAATTACAGATTATTACCACTACTGGACCAGCTGGCATTCTATAGATGTCAGTATTTAATAAGATGGCAAATATTATGATAAACATAAAATTAGGCAAAGATTTTTAGGATTTTAATAAAAACAAAAACATAGAAAAAATAGCACAATGACTTCTACTTGACCAACAATTTACGTTCAAGTGACAAATACATACAGTCAACATTACATAGAAGGAGTTTAATAATGACTTACAAAGAACGCTTTTAAGTATTGGAATTTTGTTTTTGAATTTTATTTTAACATTAAAATAGCATTTTTGTGAGAAAACTTTTAGTGGATGAACTGGTCCTCGTCGGTTTTTTAAACGTATATTATTCAATATAAGCAAGCACTTGTGGTAAGTACTTATTTAACTCCTTATTCATAAGTGTGAGGTGAAAATAATAAATAAGAGGATATTGTGTAAATAAAGTTTAATTTTATTTAATCTTATCTGGCAGGTTGTTTCTGTGATTGTAATGAAATTTTTGAAAATTCCATAAATTGGGTTTACATTTATCAGTTGTTTCTCAGTACTGTTTTTTATAGTTAATTCAATATTTTGTATAATACTTTAAATTCATCTGAATAATTTATTCTACAAATAACTATCATCTCTGAAATATTAAAGCATATTGTAATTGACTATTGTTGTTATTTCATTCAAACCACCATTATAAACATTGATCAGTTAGTTACTGGTATTATACATCGTTATACTTGCCATCTCTCAGTGACACATTTAACATTTAGTTTTTCAATAATGTAAAATAACCTAGACAACATTTGCTAGAAAAAAAAACAAAATCAAATAATTGAAAACTTTTCAATTTTTTTCCAGATGAACAAATTCTGTTATCACATTCTCGACCATATTCTTTCGTATGTGTACCTACACACATAGAGCTCAATAAATTTTCCAATTTTATGTTCATTTTAATGAACACAACAAAAGTTCAATTGCCTATCAAGAATGCGGTGTGATAAACAAAACTATTAGTTATACGATTTATGTGTTAACAAATTTTCTATCAAAAAATTTAAGTACCTAAAAGACATACACAAGGGATTAACAAGAAATCGTACAAAAATATATACACAAAAAAATAATAATATAAAATGTTTTGTATGCTACAAAATGATTCTTAAAATAGTTGAGACAATAGACAGGTATGCCAGAATTTGTGATGAAAAATTTTAGGACTTTTAGCAATTAATGTAACCATATTTAAAAGCAGATTATAAGAATCAAGGTCTACATATGGTATATCGGAAAATTTATAAGAAATATATAATTTTTTCAAAAATAAATAAATTCTATCCATGAAAAGACTATTCCACGCTATAGTCTGGACTCTAATATATGTAGTGAAAACTATGGACTCATTTTTAGTTTCGACAATTATTTATTCTATAGTCTTGACTATAGTTTCGTCTATAGTCTTGATTAAAGTTTCGTCTATAGTCTTGATTATAGTTTGGATAATAGTTTCGACAATAGTTTGGGCTATAGTCTTCACAAAAGTTTGATTTATAGGTTTAACTATATGTATTCTTATTAATGATATCAACTAGTCTATAAATTTAAAAAAAGTTTGTTGTGGGTGTTTCTTTTTGTCTTTAAGCCCCTACTATAATCTCAAATATAGTTCTGTCAAAATTTTAACTATACATAGCTTTGTCTTGCCCATAGTTCACTTTGTAGTCTATGATCTATCATCTCTTCTATTTCTATACCCAAAGTCAGGCTCGGCTAATCAACTATAAACTCTGTATAAGAGATACTTTAAATCACATTATAGACGATCACTATCGGACGTGCTAGAGACCAGAATATAATAAATCGGTTTTGAAGAAATTATTATAAACATGATTGTAGTAGAGTCTAGGTTTCCCATGCTTTATTTCGATCCATAAAATGGTTTACAGATTATAGAGAAAACAATAATATTATCTGCAATTTGGTTTATTAGTCTGGATTATAGTCTAATCTAAAGTTTAACTGTTAGTCTAGTCCACAGTCTAAGTCTACTTTAAAGTCTAGTCTATGGTATAGTTTACTGTCTAGTCTTGTGTCTCGACTATAGCATCGACAATAGTCTAGGGTCTCGACTACAATCTAGTCTATAGTTCAACTGTAGTCTAAAGTCTCAACTATAGTGTAGTGTATAGTCTCAACTGAATTCAAATCTGTAGTCTCTTCTAAGTGAAAACTACAGTATAGGTCCAATTAATATAAAATCTAGTCTATAGTCGACTAGTTTAGTCTATAGTTCAACTACAGTCAAATCGTCTATAGTCTCGACAATTTTCTAGTATTTAATTTCTCTCATATTCTAGTCCATAGTCTCGACTATAGTCTAGTCTAAAGTATAGACTAAAGTCTAGTTTTAGTGTAGACTATAGTCCATTCTTTTGTCCAGACTATAGTCTCAAGTATGTGCTTTGTTGATCATAGTATATAGTCTAGCCCATAGCCTAGTCTATTTTATAGTCTACTTTATATCTATAGACTAGTCTATAACCGATCCTATACACTAGTAAAGTCTAAAGGCTATAAACATGTCTATGGACTAATCTACAATCTTTACTCTTGACTATAGCTTCTGTCTAGATTAGAGTATCGACTAGATTCTTCTCAATAATTTGATCTACAATAGTCTCGTCTATAATTTCTACTTCATATACATATTCTTAACTTTAACATGTTTGCCGGGATTTAATGTATATGTATGAAAGTGTCTGTCTGAGACAAAATGTATGCATGTCAGTTTAGTTGCTATTGGTGTGACAATGTAAATACAACCAATGTTTGCATTATTTGTTTGTTTATTGTGCCTCCATATTTGTTAGTCTGTCTGTCAAGCTGCGTTAAATTATTGTTGTAATTTTGTAAACCAAATGTATACACTCACACCTACTAATGGATATTAGGATGCTCTTGCTGTTTGGTTCAAGGTAGAAATGGATGTACGAATGAACGTATAAATGAATGAAAATAAGTACGTGTTTAAAATAATTTTGTTGTGTTTTTTTGGTACATTGTTGTTGTTTTTTTTTTTGCGAAATGTGTTAACGTAACTATTTGACATTTAATTAGTTTGTGAGTGGAATATAAAAATATTATTTGTAACTGTTGCTGTAACTTGAAATAAACACAAACAAACAAATATTTGTAGCATGCAAAAGGATAATACAGTAGAGGATATACGATTAGCAAAGGATAATAAAATTAATATTAGTGATGAAATATGCATGTTAATATTTTTTAGCTTGTAACGTTTTGTTGTGAAACTATAATTTTTGTCTCAACTGTTTCCACATATAATTGGTTTGTTGTCCTGCTGCTGTATCAACTATTAGAGGTTCCTGTGGTTTCAATGTGTCCACTTTCATACAAATATAAATATACATTAACACACCGAAATACACATACCCTAACACATACCCATACATACATGTTTATATTAAAACGATTTTTAGATTTCCTCATCTATTTATATTTTTCTCTATTAAACATATTGTTGTTGGTTGTTTGCATTTAATAACGTCCTTTTAATAAAAATAAATACATACACATACACATAGACATATAGAACAACAAACCAAGCAAAACAAAAAAATAACCAACAAGTTGTAAAAAGGATAATATTGTGTATTATTTCCTATTTGTTATTTACAATATAAATTGAGGAAAATATGTTTTAATTTTACACCAAAAAATAATAATAAATTTGCATACATGTTTACTTACTACACTTACACTTATACACATTTTTTATATCTGTAGTTATAAACATTTACAACCAATTTGTTAAATTCGCTTGGTGAACAAGTGAATAATTGGTATGTTCTATATCCTGTTCCTATATGTATAAATGAGTTTTTGTATATGTTTATGTAATTGTTTACATTAGTGTTAGTATTAAATATGATTTTGTTTTGTTTCCTTGTTTTGTAGCAAATACCGGAAATCTATACGTATGAGTGTGTGTTTATGTGTGTTTAACTAAATATTATGTACGTGCATTTAGAAAATTGATCATAAATTATTAGTTTAGTTTTGTTCAATTTGGAATACAAATATTTAGGAAAATGAGCAAATTAGCCATGAAAATATAATTTTATTATTGTTTTTGTTTTTGCATCATTGAGTAATTTTAAAGAAAGGTTTAAAAATATTAAAATTTTCAAAATTATGCACATTTTGAATGAAATGAAAAGTGTTAGGGTTAACTTCGAATTTTGGACATTAGTTCTGAATATAATAAGCTCTTTTGCTCCGACTATTGTCGCATAAAGTCCGGACTATTGTCCCGTCTGTAATCGTTTGTATTGTCTCGACTGGGGTCGACTAAAGTCTTATTTACAGTATTGTGTACAGTGTCGCCTACAGTGTTGTCTATATTCTGGTCGTTTGTCTCTACTAAAATTTAATATCTCTTATATAGTTCAAACTATAGTCTGTCTATATTCCCGACTATAGTCTGCTATAATAATAAACATACAAAATCTTAAAAAAAAAACCTAAAGAGTAAACATATATTTTCAATATCTGTAAATGTTAAAGCATTTTACAAAATAATATTAATTATTTCACACAAAAACAGAAATAAACTCTGCTTCTAAAATAATTATAGTTTTCTCATTTTTTTGGTTTTAAACTATTTGTTTTTCATTTAACAAAAATTTTTTGTTTTTGTATTTAGCTTAAATTTTAACAAAATTATTCAATCTACAGATTAGTTGTGGTTTAGTTAAACCAATTTCACACAACTACCACTCGAACTCTGCTCTCAGGAATAAAACTACATCTGCAACCACAAACAAATTAATTGATAGATTCATATTAACAGAATTGAAAAACATGGTTTTAAGGGAATGATAGCGAAGAGAAAGATTAAAAAGAAATTTCAATAATTTAAACAATAAAAATTAGTCATTTTTAAAATCCATAACTTAGTCAATCATATAAACTTTGCCGTCAGCTGAGGTATACTTCCCAATCTTAAATTTTTTTGGGCATTTTTTCAATAAGCAGTCCCTACACAATTCCTTTGTAAACTTAAGTGTTCATGTAATACAGAATTACGTTTTTATTATTATTTTTTTCGTAACTCATATAACATTTTTCTTTTAATTTTTTTGTATTTGTTTTATGTTACAGTTACAACATTTGTTTTATCGGCACTTGTCAGCCACGAGAATAAATTGGACATGGTTCATGTACAGAATTCTACACTGGCAGGAGGTGTTGCTGTTGGTACAGTTTGTAATCTACTGATTGGTGCTCATGGTGCAATATTAATTGGTATTATTGCTGGCACAGTATCGGTGTTGGGTTATCGTTTTATTACGGTAAGTGTAAAATACATAAAAAAAGAAAACAACAGAAAAGATGTATGTATGTATGTATGTATGTATGTATGTATGTATGTATGTATGTATGTATGTATGTATGAAAATTAAGACGAATAGTTATACATACATAATATCTTAAACATTTAGTTACTATTTTTTTGGCAGAAAATATATGTAAGTTTATTAAAAGGAATAATACTTAATTCAGTTCTAGTTCAGTTCTAGTTCAGTTCTAGTTCAGTTCTAGTTCAGTTCTAGTTCAGTTCTAGTTCAATTCTAGTTCAGTTCTAGTTCAGTTCTAGTTCAGTTCTAGTTCAGTTCTAGTTCAGTTCTAGTTCAGTTCTAGTTCAGTTCTAGTTCAGTTCTAGTTCAGTTTTAGTTCAGTTTCAGTTCTGCTAGATTCTGGCTTATTGAATGACATTATAGCAATTAAATTACAGATCAAATATGAAATTAACTAAAAACTGACATTAATATTTCAATTAGCAATCCACAAAAAATTTGATTTATGTAAATTTTAAGAAACCCTAAAGGTTAACTTACTTCTGAAATCCTTTAATTATTATTGATATTATTTCAAAATATATTACAAGACATTCCATTTGTTAAATAGTAAAATGTAGTTACTAAATATTTTCTCCGCTTCTTGCCTCTAAGTGTGTTGGATAACAAATATTTGTATAAACAAAAATATTTCCATTTCATTTACAATTTACAAAATTCTAAATCAATTTAAATGACCCAATTGCATTTACTGGCCTACTACACTCAAGTTTGACCTTCTTCATCTTTTACCAACCATTATTGGTATTAATTTTCATTGAACTTTTTCATTTAAATAATTTATTTATCTTACACACATACATGTGTATACTTAGGAAAATATACATATGTATGTGGATATATACCTACTTTTTATTTGAAAATTCTTACAAAACTAAATAGTATATTAAATATTTAATTAAAACTAATACCAAAATTATTATTATTTCTATTCTTAGTAAATATTTTTTAATTAAAATCAAATTTATTGAAGCATACAAACACATACCTACATACATAAGTACACACAAAACATTCTTTTATATATTATGTTCTAGTCAAATGTAGGTGTAACAAAACATTTGATCCTTTTTTTTCCTATTTTTGCCAAAAACAAAATTTACACAACAAAAATTTTGGGCATAAAAAAGGAAGAATTATAAATATTTTAAGCATAAAAATGATATTGTATAAAGAAAATGAAAATTTTTCAATAAATAAAATATATAAAAATAATATATTTACAATATGAATATAACATAACATACACACGTTTTAAACTAAACGATACAAATATTTATATTTACTCATTTATATGGAACAGTATACGATGTGTATGTCTTTTAAATTAACTTTATATTGAAGAGGTATTTGGTATTGTTGGTTCGTTAGTAAAATATAAATATCGGAAATAATAAAATGTTTGATAATATATGAGTAGTTTTAATAAATGTAACAAATATTTTAGGCAGAAAATGATCATTGCAAATATATTTATTACCCAGTGAAGAAAATGGAATTAAAAAGAGCCACAATTGATAAACTTAGTATATATTTCAATCACAAATCGTGTTTATGATTCATATTCTTTGAATGGACAATTATAAAAAATAGAAATATATAAGTTTTATTTTTTACAATTTCCTATTCCATGTAATAAACTTTTTATTCTTTTGCAGTACTAAATTTGTTAATTGAATAGTTAAACAAGTAAATATTTATGCATATACAAACGAATGTATTGTGTGTGTAGACAATTCAATATATAACTACACTGAAATAAATTAATAAAAATGTTAAAATTTTAAACATTTTCTATAATTGCTAACATAACTATATCTGAACTATATCTGAACTAGAACTGAACTAGAACTGAACTAGAACTGAACTAGAACTGAACTAAAACTGAACTAGAACTGAACTAGAACTGAACTAGAACTGAACTAGAACTGAACT
>NC_060953.1:50080620-50083256 GCF_022045245.1 Lucilia cuprina | reverse complement strand
GTTTGTTTGTTTGTTTGTTTGTTTGTTTGTTTGTTTGTTTGTTTGTTTGTTTGTTTGTTTGTTTGTTTGTTTGTTTGTTTGTTTGTTTGTTTGTTTGTTTGTTTGTTAAAATGGTAGCCTTAGAAATTTTCTGATCGTTATCCTGTCCCTAGTTTATTGAGTATCTGCTAATTTATAGGAATCTAATTAAGTTTATAAAGTCAAGTTCTTCTTACATCGACTTCTATTCCACAGTTTAATTTAACACCAAACAAATACTTGCATTCCTTTATAGCTTTCCTAAGCCCTTATGCTTCTATACAAAGCACAAAGTTCCAGCATTTGTTCACAAGCTTTAAGTTTTTATTTAATATTTTATAAATTTTTCATTTTATTATCTATATTTTTATAGGGCTATGGTCGTGAAGCCAGCAGCCAAGCTGGTTATCAATTGTTGGGTATTGGTGTTACTGTTCTAGTGGCCATTGTGGGTGGCATTTTAGCAGGTGGGTAGTTAACTTAACTACAAAATATTTAAGCAAAAAACTAATATTATATTTATTTTCTATTATTTATATTTACTTTCATGCTATTCCTATGTATGTCTATATATATGTATGCTCAAACAACTTTAAACATCATGTTCATAATAATTGTTTTGAAAACTAAACTTTAACGTTAACAAAACTGGACTCAAACCCCTACAATTACGGTGTTTTTTTTTTATTTTGGCCATAATAAACAACAAAAACAACTATAACCAACCTTTTGTATATACAATATGTATATGATACAACATGGGTTAACATTTATTTATGTAACAAAACAACCTATAGGTCTGGCATTAAAATACACCAACTTCCGTAAGTTACAAAAGGAAGAACATCATCAGGATGAACTCTATTGGGAGGTGCCCAACGAACAAAAGGATGAATAGTAAAGTGAAGATAAAAACTACTAATATAACAAAATACATACATATATGTTTAACAAAGAAAAAAGAAAAAAACAACACAAAATTAAATACAGTAACCATTTTAATAATAATGTTATTAAAATATTTATATTAAATTTAAGAAAATTTTAAAAATTCTTCTTTTATATAAAGGTCTTACTGTATTTAATACAATTTGCTCACCGAAAACATTTACTCGATATACTGTTTATTAGTTTTAATTTTGCACAATATTTAGTTTGTTTTAAATATTTTTTGTTCTCTCTACTATTTCTGTTGCTGCCTAAATCAATAAAATATTTAAACTTTTTTTTGCATTATTTTAACTTGTTCATTGGAAAATGTTTTTAAAAAAATGTTTTATGTTTTTGTATTATTATTTAGTTTGTTGTAAAACTTTTCTTGTTTATTAAATTTCATTTAATGTATGTTTTTAATTTTATTATCATCTCAAATATTTTATGTAAAAAAGCAATATTTCTTCAAATAAATGTTTCATTACTTGTATAGGAAAAGAGAAAATTTATGGTTTTCTTTTACGCAGTGGACTGACCCAGTTTGATTTTGGTTTTCAACACAAAGCAGGCCAAACAATGATTAATATTTTGACAGAATTTAATTATTTCCTTTGCTTTATCATGATAAAACATGTGGAAAGACAGACAGACAGACAGACAGACAGACAGACAGACAGACAGACGGACGGACGGACATAATCTCCCAAATTAGAAAGTTACTGTAAAGGTCTTCCCACGAAATACTGATTTATAGTGTTAACATTGTAATTTGAATGAAAGCATCATATTTGTTACAAATAATTCAATGACACTTGTTTTTTAAGTTCCCTAAAGGGAAACATTTCTCACATTTTTGGCCACGTTAAAATAGAGTAATAGAAACACTTCTAAAAATGTGATAAAACTAAAAAAATAAACACAACAATTCAATTTTGTAAACGTTCTTAATTGTTCTCCTTTGCAACGCCTCATTAGAACACATGCGTGATTGTCCATTTTTTTTTATAAAATAATACATTTTTAGTTTCGGTTTATATTTTATTTAAAACAATAATATTAATTGATAAACCCTGTTGTAGGAGTATTCAACTCATATAATTGTTAATATACAAACATACATATTTTTATTTTTTAACTACCATTCACAGTGGCAACAATGTTATAACTCTGGTTAAATTATGGAATTCAAATTGTGGTTCACCCATAAATTGGCATCCAACGTTAATACGGACACGCAACTGCTAATCAACAAGAAATATAAAAAATTTTATGACAAAACAAGTGAAATATTTTAATTAAAGCAATTAAATATGTTTGATGTAATTTATCGTAAATACATTATTAATAAAGCTTTTCATTTGTGACTCATAATATGTTTACATTTTTTCACAATTATTCAAAATGACTAATGAATTTTTGGTTTAGAAAACAACAAATCAATATTTTAAGTAGGAAAATGTTAATTACAAAATAATAACTAACTGAACTGGAAGTGAACTAGAACTGAACTGGAACTGAACTAGAACTGAACTAGAACTGAACTAGAACTAAACTGGAACTGAACTAGAACTAAACTGGAACTGAACTAGAACTGAACTAGAACTAAACTAGAACTGAACTAGAACTGAACTAGAAATGAACTAGAACTGAACTAGAACTGAACTAGAACTGAACTAGAACTGAAC
>NC_060953.1:50073215-50080520 GCF_022045245.1 Lucilia cuprina | reverse complement strand
GTTCTAGTTCAGTTCTAGTTCAGTTCTAGTTCAGTTCTAGTTCAGTTCTAGTTCAGTTCTTGTTCAGTTCTAGTTCAGTTCAAGTTCAGTTCTAGTTCAGTTCTAGTTTAGTTCTAGTTCAGTTCTAGTTCAGTTCTATTTCTAGAAAGCCTAAATTTTCTGAATATAAAAATGTTTTTTTTTTTAATTAAAAACCTGCATTTTCAATTGATTTTTCGCAGTTTTCAATAAAGTGAAAAATTTTTCAATGAGCGTATATATTTAAATTATAAAGTTATATGTTATAGAAAACCTAAATTATTCCGAATTAATTAAAAACGGAACATATATACATTTAATTAAAACATTTTTCATTACAAATAAAAACATACATTGTTTACCTTAAAAAAAGTGAAATTAACAGTAAAAATCAAAAGAAAAATTTAACAACCAGATGACAGTTAAAAAAAGAATAATACAAATTTTCAGTACAGCAATTACAACAAAAAAGAAACCAAAAAAATAAAAAAATAACAATAACTAAAAATGATACCAGATATTATAACGAAAGCAACAATGACAGCTGTAACAGCGACAGCAATAACATCAAGTATAACGAAAGCAATATATACAGTATCACCATCAACAGCAGCAACAAAAACATTATTATCATCGACATTATCATCATCACCAACGAGAACAGCAACAATATCAGCAACATCACCATCGACAACATCAATTGTGCAACGACATCGATTAACAATCGAAAAATTGCGACATCGAGTGCATCAAATATTGAAATGTGTAATTAATTTGCATATTGATATATTGGTAAATAAAAACACATTCATACATATATTCATAAATATCTACATACATAACTATGTAGGGTAAACTTTTACACATATATAAGTTTATGGACAAAATCCATACGGCTTTTACTTAACTTACAGTTTTACAGTTTTTCCAACTTATTTTATTAAATTTTTTTATAAACACATCAAAAATTATGAGCTATGTTATGCATATTTACTTTGTCACTAGGTTTCTAACTTATCGAAATATTGATTGTAGACGCACAAAAATATATATAAATTTCAAAAACGTTCTAACCATGTCTATCTGTTGAAAAGATGATAGAGTCCAAACAGAAAGGGCTGACATTTTCCACAAATATTTCACATACATAAGGTTTATTTGAAAATTGAAAATCGGCAACGTTGACTAACATACAAGGAATATAGTTTAAACCTTCATAAATATGCTAATTAGGCAGCAAAGTTTAACATTATTTAGTCAGAAATTATTTAATAAAATATGACAGATATTGGTCGGTAAATGAACAAGTCCCTATTCACTATTTCAAATTCAGAAAGACCTTCCAAAATTAACTTTAATTTATAACATTTGCATTTATGGTGATTATTTTTAAGGTTCGACATAGGTGCCTATAATTTTGACTACTGATCAGTAAATAATTTCAATATATAACAATCTATGGTCTTAACAATATAACAGTCTATGACATGACTGTAAGCCTATAGTATTGACTATGACTATGGAACAGTTTATACTGTTGTCTAGACCATATATCATTATACTGTGTCCTAAGAGTCGATAGTCTTGACTATAATATAGTCTAAAGTTTTTACTATAGAACAGTCGATAGTCATGAAGTTAAAACAGTCTATAGCCTTGACTATAGATTGATCTATAGTCCAGGCTATAAATTGGTCTATAGTCTTGACTATATTATTGATCTATGGTCTTGACTATAGATTGATCTACAGTCTTGATTATAGATTGATCAATAGTCTTGACTATAGATTGATCAATTGTCTTGACTATAGATTGATCTATAGTCTTGACTATAGATTGATCTATAGTCTTGACTATAGATTGATCTATAGTCTTGACTATAGATTGATCTATAGTCTTGACTATAGACTGATCTATAGTCTTGACTATAGATTGATCTGTAGTCTTGACTATAAATTGTTCTATAGTCTTGACTATAGTTTCATCTGTTGTCTTGACTATAAATTGGTCTATAGTCTTGACTGTAGATTGATCTATAGTATTGACTATAGCTTGATTTATAGTCTTGACTATAGATTGATCTATAGTCTTGACTATAGACTGATCTATAGTCTTGACTATAGACTGATCTATAGTCTTGACTATAGACTGATCTATAGTCTTGACTATAGACTGATCTATAGTCTTGAAAATCACTAGAAAATGTTACAAACTTTTCGTTCAGTGCAAAGAATGCAAAAACAAAAACTGACGCTCTGACGATGTCGGATCTATAGTCTTCAATAATGATCAGTCTACAATTTCAACAGTATATCAGCATAGTATCATAGATCATAGATCAGTCTATTGTTTCGACCTTTGTATTAATTTAAATTCGTTGAGCAACTCTCTATAATTACTATTTATAACTAAGATATTAATTAACATAAATCGGATTAAAAAATTTATGAAAAATACATTTAATCATAAATTACATGCTATTTTCAGCCTTCACCTGCTTCTGTTAACATCTGCTTACTATTAATTGATTTTTGTACCACATTTTCCTTTAACTGTCTCTACTTGTCTATAGGATATACTTATTTATTTTCTATAATTTCTTGCATTTCTTTTAGTTTTATTTTTATTTTTTTTAATGCCTATTTTAACAATAACGATAAATTCTACTAACTAGAACGTTATGTCAATGTCATATGTTGATATGTGGTGTTAAATAAAAACGAAATGACTGAGAGAAGTCAACAACATCAGCACAAACTAAGAAGATTTGAAATATGAAACCGTATACAGTAGAGAGCAAAAAAGAAATATAGTTTCATAAGCTTTTCCAAAACTAATTTTATACTTGTAGAATTAATACAGACTGCATAGTTTTATTATTAAAACTAATATGGTATAGTTCCACAGACCAGGTTCTAGAAGTGCTAACAGTAGGTATTTAGATAAATATGATTAAACTGGTTTTAAAAAAAAATTGTTTTAATTTTGTTTCCTACTGTGACAAACACCGGCCGGTGAATACCTGTATCTTTATGCATCTTTAGATTTGTTTTGATTCATTTATTACTCATGGATACATATGAATAGAGATGTTAAAAAAAACAATGCCGTCGTTTACAATGAATTTATATGTATTCATTGTAAACGACGGCATTAGTTTTTTGCAAAAAAAATCACATTGATGACAGCGGAAAGATTATAGTAAATTAAGGTAATTTGATATTTGATTAAATGTGAACTGGTATTGGTATTTAAGAAGAATTTTGTAACAGGAAATGAACTAAGACTGTCAATAAAAATATTGTCAGAGTAATAATATATTATTATTCATTAGCGCTAGTTACGTAGGCGATTTTCAAAATTATGAAATATATAAGTTAATGTCTCCGGGACGTTGGTGTTATTTCAATCCTGGGGTTCAAAAATATTGTTTCTTGATAGACGGTGAAATAAATGTTTTGGGATAAAACTTCGATGATGTTGTCTACTCAATGGGGCCTAGTATACAATTGCCTGCATGAAGTTTATGTTGAGAATAGGTAAATATGATAAGAATAGGGCCGCACTACGTCGACATATATCCATGAAAGTATAATTTTCTTATGAATGGGAAGAATGCCTACTGAAAGCAAAGGAATAGTATTGAGTCGTCTCTAGATGACCGTGTAGTTAAAATCTAGTAGACAAGGTCAAAAACTTATAAAATTGTCACTAAAGGATCTACTTGAATCAGAATTCTGTATTTGACTATAAGAGTTAAACTTCCCTGAATTACGTCTGGCCTATCGGGATAAAATGACAGAGAATTTCACTACTGATAACATTACAGGTTCAATACAAACATTCCTTAATGTATTCAATTGATGTCGATATTCTTTAGGTTTTAACTTTTTGTTTAGTGGTATTATTGACAATATTTATTACCAAAAATTTCTTAATCTTGAACTTATGTGTACCAATACTATCAAATGAAAAATTTCTCAGATTTCGCGGGACTCTATCAATTTTGGTATTTCTAATAAATTATTAAGATCTGACACAGCAACAAGTTTCATTAAAAAGTTCAAGATTCTAATGGTAAAAATTAAACAAAATATCAAGACTAGGTTAGGTTAGGTTGATAGGAATATGTATACAACATCAAAACCGAAGAAATACTTCTAGGCCACAATCGGGCCTGTTGCGCGCTCCTTATCAAGACTAAAAAGGAAGTTATTACATATATATTTGTTTGTAAGTCATTACTACACTCCTTCTAAATTGTAGGTTAAGTACAAGTCATTATTATGTTTTTGCTGTTTTTTTTCTACATACTAAAATTCTATAAAAAGTATTAGAACTATGAACAAACCAGACCCGATATATTATAGAAATTTACAAACAATTTAAACACCAGATCTCTCTTTAGAAATATATTAAGAGAGCGTCATTAAAATTCTTTTAATTTATTTCTTTTTCAGGTCCTGGAATCGAATGTCAATCAACTATTAGATGAAGTAAAAGAATTCAATGCCGATTTAATGGAAGTCAAAAGATTAGATGATCTTATAGAGACATTAAGAGATTACAGTGGACCCACTATATATCATGAATGGCCATTTCCCTTAGTATGTCAAGCAACTATAGATGAAGCTGATTTAGCACAAACACTCAATACAACAACGTGATGTTCATCGAACATCTACTCATATAAACGAACGCAGTTATAACTCTGAAATCATTCCCCCCTCCCCTTTTCACCTGCCCCAGCATTTAATTATACAATGAACTGTTATTTATATAATATTTTTTTATTAAAATATTAATTTACTTGTAATTTTTAACAATATGTAAATTTTTGTTTATTTTTTCCCCCTTTTTTCTAAATAAACAATAAAGAACAAAATGTTGGAATTTATTTTTATTTATTTACTTTCTTTTCTAAACTAAAAGTTAGTAAATTTATATTAAGTTTTTTTTTCGTTAAAAAAAACAATTTTACTATGAATGAGCTTATTGTATTTTTTTCAGTCATTTTCATTTTTAAATTTAGAAATGTAAGTATTTACATTTGAAATATTCGTTGCCATAAACTCTCATCATACACAAAAACCAGATGTTTGTGGTTAAAAACTTCTAAACGTTAACATGATATAGATTAGGTTAAGTTCAAAAAGCAGTTTAAACAAAAAAAAATTATATATGTTTTTAGAAATATGTGAATTTATATAAACACTCAACTAAAACTCAACATTATTTTATTTAATTTATCATTGGAAAACTAACAAAGTTTTTTAGTGTGTGCCTTTGAATTAAATATTTGTGGGAAAACAAAATCCAACTGATTTATTGTGTTAATGCTGTGTGGACAATAAAATATGGACGCAAATTTAAACAGCTATGAATGTATAGTCGGGCATGGTCGACCATATGATAGTAGGGAGCTTATGCTTATAAATTTTTATGGAGGAATTTAAGTCTAAGAGGAGTTTGTATGGGGCTAGAGTGAAATGAAGCCGGATCATTGCAAAAATCGATAGTGTTGTTCAAAGCTCTACTAAAGTAAGTTTGGCGGATTTTTATTGACATAATAGAACAATTAACAATATGTGATATGAGCCAAAAGCCCTTTTCGGGGTGTACGGTTGTATGGGGCCTAATCGAAATAATGGACCGATTTCAAGCATTTTGATTGGACCAACAGTATGTTGAAAGTATTATCTATAAATACTTTATAGATAATACTTTCACAAACGCATAATACCCTCCCCATTATAGTGATTTAGGAGATCACTAATCATTATCAATCAAAAATAATAACTTAAAAACCAAATCAAGATAGAAGTTTCATCTGATTCAAGGGGATGCCAAATGATTTAATATATTAAAATAGTTAATGAAATTATTTTTAAGTCATTATTAGGCTACTTCTATGTAATGCAGGCGGTAAGTAGTATTTTTTGAAAAGTATATTATTAGATAAGTGACAACAATTGGAATTTATTAACAACATTGGAATTTATTAACAACATTGGAATTTATGTCAAAGTTTCATCATTCAAAATCTTGAAGATTTGTGTATATTACTTCTGTCCATATTTTTTTGCTTTGATTTTCTGCTAGTTAGTAGTCTACTAATAACTTATTTATATGTATATAGTTTTGAAATTAAAACAAAAATAATATAAATTAAATCAAACTTAAATATGTATAAATATTTTAAGTGGTTTATTTTCAAGCCAAACAAGTTGTAGTTGATTTAAGAATTAATTTTAGCATAATTTAAAACGATAACAATAAAATTGATATCAAGCAAAATCTTTTAACTCCTTCTTCATCGGTGTCCCAAAAATTTGAAGAAATTTTTCTTGATTTATAATGTAATTTTGAGTTCACAGCTACATTGAAGTCGAAGTGCTTTACGTGAATACCTTACACGTACCCCCATCTCACGGTGGTACTTTTATGACCACTGGGTTAGTATAATAAATAATTTAGCACCGCCCCCTTAGGTATTTTACACGAGGTTGCAATTTTTGTACATTAATGCATTGGTACATGTTCAAGCACTTTGCTCAAGAACTTGAGCTTTCTAATCTCTGACCATTGCTGCCATGTTGCTTAACTTCTGAGATGTAAAACAAAACGCTTAGCCCCACAGTCACTCCTCTGTAGGGTATCTGTTTTCGGCAACAGCACCGAACTTATCCCGAAATATTGACTTTACCATACATAATTTGGGTTTAAACCACAGAAACTACTTGGTTTCCGAAGGAACCTCAACTAACTGACCAGCCAGACATAGTCCTAGTGGCAACTGGCCACCCGTAGTATCAGATTATGCGGTGCTCTACTCTGATCTCTTTCAATCTATGCAAGGACTAAGCCAGGCAGAAGACTGTTACCAATTTTTTAGTCCCGGCCAGACTAGAGGTATTGGCCACCTCTTTATACCACGGGATTGGAGGCTTCACTAAGTTAACATGCCCCGGGGGGAAGTTCACAGCTACAATTTAATAATCAAAAATGATTTATATACGTTAGAATAAAGTGTGTAGAGAAGTCATATTCACATAAAGTCCAGCGGTTAAGTTTTGCGGGTAAAGAATTAGTTAAATTTTTGAACCTAATACTAGTAAACCTTTAAACATACTCATTAGAAATTGTTATAGCACCAACTAACTACTGGCCTTAAAGACAAAGGGTGTGAAGTTAAATTCGTCGGCCAGATACGTCCCACAACACATTTGTCAAATACATTCCACATACTGTAAAATTCGTTTTCAAATTAAATTAATTGATTTTTTA
>NC_060953.1:50071424-50073115 GCF_022045245.1 Lucilia cuprina | reverse complement strand
CTAGTTCAGTTCTAGTTCAGTTCTAGTTCAGTTCTAGTTCAGTTCTAGTTCAGTTCTAGTTCAGTTCTAGTTCAGTTCTAGTTCAGTTCTAGTTCAGTTCTGGTTTTATTTCAGTTCTAGTTCAGTTCTAGTTCACATCTACTTCACTTCTAGTTCATTTATAGTTCTAATTTGATTATGAATAGATATAGTGTAATAGTACTTAAGGATGTCGTTGGTATTGCTGCTGATGTAGTATTTAAAGCTTTTCCTTGCTTACTTGTTGGAATTGCTGATGATGACAATGGTAATATTTTGGCTTTATTTTGGTCATTCTGTTTGGGTGATCCTCTCATAAAGGACGATGATAATGATGATGATGTTTCAAATGTTGTTGCTGATGTTGAAGCTGTGGTAGTTGTTGAATTTTTTGTTCCCTTAAGTGGTAGTGTTGTGGTTTTTGTTGCATTTTCTTTAATAGTATTGTCATTATGTTTTATTACGGCCGATTTTACTCGTATTTTCGAAATAGACATTTCATTAAAATGACTTCTTTTGTCTTGTTTGATTTTCGTTCTATAAATATTGGTTTTGGTTTATTCCTTTGTTGGTTTCATAATCCTTGCCGATGTTTGTTTATACATACATTTTCATTTGAAACCATTTTCAACTGCAAATATTTTATTTTAATTTATTAGAGGAGTTTTTCTTTAAATTTTATTATTTTTTTTACTCCTACCTTTGTTTCTATTTTTATAGTTTCTTCTTTGTTAAACTTTGTAAATAAGTTGTTATTAGATAAAACAATTGTATCTTTATGCTTTTTATTTACAATTCATTTCATTTATTTGGTTGTTATCTAAACTCTATATAAAAGTATGTTTTATTTGAACACAACATTTCTTTAAACTATATTTATTTTATATTTCTTTAAAAATCATTTTTCTATTGTTTAATATTTATTTCTTTAGCTGAAATACTACTTGGTAGTATCTAGTATTTTTATTAGTTTGTTTATTCGGGTTATATGGTAGCGTACGGTTGCTATAGTTTGAAATATAGTTTATTTAATATTTCATTGTTGTTGTCTTCTTTTCTGTCAATTCGAATAGGTTTTTTTCATTGTGTTTTTTTCCTAATATGGAAAGTCTTGTGAAAAACTTAACTTAGCAAAAACTATATTTAATCATTCTGATATTTAGGATTTCATTAAAATTGAAGAAATTAGACAGACAAATGTAGCATTAAAATTCTATTAATATTTTTTTATTTTTGAAATTTAAAATTTCAGTTTTTAGTTTATGATAAATTAAGATCACTTTCAATAAATTGGTTCTAATTTGGTCTTCACTGTAAACATAATAGTAAGTAGTTTGATGATTGAATTAAAGTTGCTGTACAAATATAAACAGTTGAAGTGACACATATATATATGCATGTATTTATTTTTGTCAACTTTTGAAGTCATCACTCTGTACATTTTTTCATATTTATTTACAATATAATATGTATATAAGCTACATATGTCTAATATATAATAAATATCAGTGAAATTAAATTATCCGTAGTTTAGTTTTAGTTGAAAACTAGTTCAGTACTAGTTTAGTTGTAGTTCAGTTCTAGTTCAGGTCTAGTTCAGTTCTAGTTCAGTTCTAGTTCAGTTCTAGTTCAGTTCTAGTTCAGTTCTAGTTCAGTTCTAGTTCAGTTCTAGT
>NC_060953.1:50038528-50071324 GCF_022045245.1 Lucilia cuprina | reverse complement strand
ACTGAACTAGAACTGAACTAGAACTGAACTGGAACTGAACTAGAACTAAACTAGAACTGAACTAGAACTGAACTAGAACTGAACTAGAACTGAACTAGAACTGAACTACAACTGAACTAAAACTGAACGAGAACTGAACTAAAACTGAACTAGAACTGAAATAGAACTAGAACTGGACTAGAACGGAACTAGAACCTAACTAGAACTGAACTAGAACTAAACTAGCACTTAACTAGAACTCAACTAGAACTGAACTTAAACTGAATTAGAACTGAAATAATAATGAACTAGAACTAAAATAAATCTTAAACGTTAAAGTAGAAATGGTGTAGTAATTTCAAAATCAATTTTTTACGCAGCACATTCAGCAGCAGCAATACCATCATCTTCATCTACAGCAATAACATCAACAACAACACCGACAACAATATTACCTCAAACAAATTTGCTGAAAATAGAACCATTTGTTCCTAGTCTTACAAATCGACCACAAAAAACTATCCGACGTTCTTATAGTACTCTATCGAATACAACTTTAAAAAAACACAGCATCCAACATGTAAATAAAAACTTAGTTAATCAACTAGAAATACAAAAACATGCAAAAACATTAGCTGGAGTAAGAGTTGCAGGCAATATTAAGGGAATAAATAGTGTAAATAACGGTTTGCCTAAAGTATTAAGACAAACAACAACTGCAACAAGCACAACAACGTTGCGTAGACGACCGACCTTAAGAGGTCCGATAAATAGACAACGTTCCAAATCGACTTCATCATCAAACTCCAACTCGAATCGTCCTATAACAGCAGGTGTTGCTGTAAGTGCCACACCTATAGGCGGCACACCATGTACCTCACCATACTCCGCCGTTGTAGTACAGCAACCAAATGGCATCTGTCGCATACAACGAAATGCCAAGGAACTAGAAAAACTACCAGATCGTATAAATTACGATAAACGTGGTCTGACCGCGATACCAATATTTGAAAATGAAACAAATCTTAGATTGTTATCCCTGCAGCATAATCTCATAAATACTTTTCACATACCCAAAGAACAAGATGAAATGCCGGAGGAAGAACAAGTAACAGCTGAAACGGAAACAGCCACCAGAGAACAAGTAATTAATGGTATTTCTTGTAGGAATGCAGAACTAAATATTTCAGGAAACCAAACTCATCAACATTTTTACAATAACAAACAAAGATTACCTTTAGCTGTGGCCAAACCAAATTTAGAACAATTGCAACCACAAGTACCTGGGCAGTTGATGTTGCCTTTAAATGCACCACCACCCCTTACAAACCCCATGACTTTTGGTAGTTATATATTGCAACGCAACAAACTGCTGCACAGATCTATTAATATGAACAATTGCCAAGTGAATAACCACAGAGGCAACTTGCAACATCCGGCTCAATTACGTTTTAGCATGCGTAAATCGAAAAGCTTTGTTAGTAATTTAAACTTACAGTTAAATTTAACGAAACGTTCCATGCAAAATCAAAAGACCGCGTTTTTAAAACGCACAGATGTCTTAGGAAATTTAAAAAGTTTTGATTCTTCCACCAGCAACATAACAACCGATTCTACACAATCCACTTTACTAACAACCGAAGTTGACGAGTCTCTGGTGGAAGATGAAGAAGAGGAAGATAGGCGTTCTAACACTTATTCTCCTCTGGCAATTAAGAATAAACAATTGATTATTAGTTATGGTAATATCTTTCAAAATTTAGTATTTTTGGATTTGTATGATAATCAAATAGAACGTGTTTCAAATCTAGACGGTTTGCCTGCCTTAACAGTACTATTGCTGGGCAAAAATCGCATATCTGACATTACTGGCCTGGCGTCTTTGAAATCAACTTTACGTGTTTTAGATCTACATGGTAATAAATTATGTTCCATTTCGAACAAAATCAATTGTCTTAAGGAGTTAAAATCACTTAATTTAGCTGGCAATCAAATAAGACAAATAAATCACAATGACTTTATGGGCCTGCACAATCTCAAGGAATTGAATTTGAAACGCAATAAACTAAAACGTATCAATGGCTTTCAACATCTTTCGGCATTAGAGCGCTTATGGTTGTGTCACAACGATTTGCACAAGGTAGATGATATGGCATCAATAGCGAAAGCACAAAACTTAGTTGAAATAACCATAGAAAATAATCCCCTAACACTGGCTGGTGATTGTGTTTCGTTTCTAGTCAGTTACTTACCCAAATTGCAAACACTTAGTCAAATGCCCATAACCGAACAGGTGAGAAAAGCTGCTATGACTTGGCGTGCTAATAAGGAATTATCGGATGCTAATAGCAACCTAAGTAACAGGGAGGTATTCAATATTATACGTAGAGAAGAAATCATATCGAATGCACGCACCAATTGGGAACTCTTAAGGTCACAACAAATGGTGCAGAACTCTTTGAAGCAACAGAAGGCCATAAATAAACCGAATATGGAATTGGAGAAAATTAGGGAAACCAATGAAAACAATTATGAAGAATTTATTAAATTGCCACCCATTGAAAGTCAACAAATTGCCGAAGGATCTACCAATAAGCAGGAGATTGAGGAACGTTCATCTTCCGCTTCTAGTTTGGGAGCAAATGTAAATTCTTCATCCAGCTGTTACAGTTCACAAGATGAGTTGGATGCCACTGGGGTTACAAGTAAAGCAGAGAAACCATTAAATCACATTGATAAACCACCATCGTCGTCGTCATCGATAAAATCCAAACAAATGGAAAATATTATAAATCATACATCGTCAACTGACAATAATCATCAGCATCAACATCATTCATCGTCTCAGGTGAGTCAATCATGTTAGTAACGATTAAGTACACGGTTAAAATTTATTTAAAACTGGAATATAACTTAATTAAACTAAAACTAGAAAAAAATAGGAGACTATCTCCAAAACTGCACCTGGCACTTAGCAATGACAGGTTCAATCTCGAATCCATCTAGAAATACTGCGAAACCTATTATAAGTTTTAAGGATTTAAGCTAATCGCTTACTTGATACCATATAATGTAGACTCTTAATCCTATTGCCTTTTACTTTTAATTTTATACATTTATAAATCATTACATGCAACTACGTATGAAAGTACATACATTCATTATTAACCAATCTCATCTTTCAGTGCAACAGCGCAACCACTACAGAAACAAGCAACACCCCAACTATAACTTCAGCTAGCAACAGTGCACCCACATTAAATTTACAATTTCCTATGGAAACTAACAAAGTGTCAGCTAACCAACAAAATCAAGCAGTCACATCAACGGTAACATCCGTATCATCTTCAATATCCTCCATACAAACAGCAGCAACAAATGCAATGGTATCATCTTCTATGGCAGTTGTTTCT
This sequence comes from Lucilia cuprina, assembly GCF_022045245.1. Taxonomy (NCBI): domain Eukaryota; kingdom Metazoa; phylum Arthropoda; class Insecta; order Diptera; family Calliphoridae; genus Lucilia; species Lucilia cuprina. Next base: position 50,067,932 of record NC_060953.1, on the reverse strand, counting down.
CCAGCATCAGCAACATTTACTAAACGCTATATGACGGGTAGTTTAATGAGATCTCAAACAATTGTGGGCACAGTAACAGGTGCAGGTGGTATTGCTGTGGGTGTTGGTGGTAACACTGGAGGTTATACAAACGGATATACGGTTAAAACAAATACCGTTGCCACAGCGAATAACATACGTTACCAAAGTAAACTGAACCCTAATGCGACCACTCAAACAGCTGCAATAACCACACTTCAGCAAACAATAACAACGTCAGCAGCAATAACAACGACAATGATGATGACGACTACGACGACGACAACAGGTTATTCTATTGCTGGTGCAATAGCTAACAGCAACAACAACATCACTAATAATAGCTTAATGGCATCATCTATGAATAGCAACAATACAAGCTTAACATCGAATACCAATAAGACTTCGGTTACAGGAGCCTCTAATAGTATTACAGGTATTGCAGCACACACAACAACATCAACAGCAAACACAACAGCTGGTCCCTGTGGTGCCACTTCAACTAAATTAACAGCTATTGAAAGGGAACGTGAGCAGGGTGGCGACTATTTGATCGAAATTTGTGGTCGTTATTTAAACATTTATGGTCAGGGTGCTTTACGTTTCATTGACAAACAATGGAATCCCACAAAAGCTAATGATGTCCATACCTTAAATTTCAGCTACATAAATTTCAATAATATTGCCTCCATACTGGGACGCATTAAGGTGAGATTTGCTCATGCTGAGAATTTCGTATTCCGTGAAACAAACATTAACTGTTTGGGTCAACTAAATGCTTTGGCGGAACTACAGGGCATAAGTTCTCTTAACATAGATGAAGAGGGAAATCCTATAACCAACAAGGACTTGTGGCGCCAGTATGCCATATATCGTCTATCACATTGGGGCCTTAAGACGCTTAATGGTATTGAGGTTACAGCACAGGAAATTGAAAAGGCAAATGCCATCTATGCCGGTCTTTCCGATCTCATACTTTGGTCTATGCCAGACGCCATGCTACAGCCTTTATTAACCCGCTTACGTCTAGATGAATCTTGTACGGCTAGCAAATTATTACCCAAACAATGGCTGCGCAAACCTGATAATAAATCTTTGCGTTTGGTTGTGGGTAAAGAAGCTTTACAGTGGAAAAAAACTAATAATTCCGATTGTCAGCACCTGCCAACACCACAGCAAGTTCGTCATCTACAGAATCAATACTATAGCAGTGACACCTTAAACACAAACTACTATAATCAAACTTTAGTATCCTCATCATCATCCGCCGTTGCGATGACATCTCCAAATGTTTCACTAACAACACGTGAACGTGGTAAAATACATTTTACCTTAATGATGGAAAATACATGTAATGCGGTTGAAAAGCTACATAAAGTGGAACAAATATGGCCCACCATGCTGTTGAACATCGTACGCAATACCTTATTAGACTATTCACAATTAGATGTCTACATACGTAATTTAATGGCGGAAATAATGAAGTAATATTAAATGCATATCGTATACGTGTAGATGTTTAAAAGAATTGCATGGTGGAACTAGAACTGAACTAGAACTGAACTAGAACTGAACTAGAACTGAACTAGAACTGAACTAGAACTGAACTAGAACTGAACTAGAACTGAACTAGAACTGTACTAGAACTGAACTAGAACTGAACTAGAACTGAACTAGAACTGAACTAGAACTGAACTAGAACTGAACTACAACTGAACTAGAACTGAACTAGAACTGAACTAGAACTGAACTAGAACTGAACTAGAACTGAACTAGAACTGAACTAGAACTGAACTAGAACTGAACTAGAACTGAACTAGAACTGAACTAGAACTGAACTAGAACTGAACTAGAACTGAACTAGAACTGAACTAGAACTGAACTAGAACTGAACTAGAACTGAACTAGAACTGAACTAGAACTGAACTAGAACTGAACTAGAACTGAACTAGAACTGAACTAGAACTGAACTAGAACTGAGCTAGAACTGAACTAGAACTGAACTAGAACTGAACTAGATCTGAACTAAAACTGAACTAGAACTGAACTAGAACTGAACTAGAACTGAACTAGAACTGAACTAGAACTGAACTAGAACTGAACTAGAACTGAACTAGAACTGAACTAGAACTGAACTAGAACTGAACTAGAACTGAACTAGAACTGAACTAGAACTGAACTAGAACTGAACTAGAACTGAACTAGAACTGAACTAGAACTGAACTAGAACTGAACTAGAACTGAACTAGAACTGAACTAGAACTGAACTAGAACTGAACTAGAACTGAACTAGAACTGAACTAGAACTGAACTAGAACTGAACTAGAACTAAACTAGAACTGAACTAGAACTGAACTAGAACTGAACTAGAACTGAACTAGAACTAGAACTGAACTAGAACTGAACTAGAACTGAACTAGAACTGAACTAGAACTGAACTAGAACTTAACTAGAACTGAACTAAAACTGAACTAGAACTGAACTAGAACTGAACTAGAACTGAACTAGAACTGAACTAGAACTGAACTAGAACTGAACTAGAACTGAACTAGAACTGAACTAGAACTGAACTAGAACTGAACTAGAACTGAACTAGAACTGAACTAGAACTGAACTAGAACTGAACTAGAACTAAACTAGAACTGAACTAGAACTGAACTAGAACTGAACTAGAACTGAACTAGAACTGAACTAGAACTGAACTAGAACTGAACTAGAACTGAACTAGAACTGAACTAGAACTGAATTAGAACTGAACTAGAACTGAACTAGAACTGAACAAGAACTGAACTAGAACTGAACTAAAACTGAACTATAACTGAATTAAAACAAAACTAGAACAAAACTAGAACTGAACTAGAACTGAACCGGAACTGTACCAGAACTACAGCAATAACTTTAAATCATGACGTTAATTTTAATATATATTTAATTTTTGTATTTATATTCTACTTAATACAAACGTGTAAATTCTTTTAAATCTCTGTTCCTGTATTAAGCACAAGGGTTGACATAATTTTCCCACTCTCATATACATTCCAGATAATATTACGTACTTTTCTAATTGGTGCAATCCTACTACATTCACCATAATAAAGTGTTCGTATTGCTTATTAAAAGTGAAGATGAAAATAAAAAATGCATAAAAATTAAAGCCTCATAATCAGACAACAAAAAATATGAGTATAGACCAATTATATATAAAAATTTTTATTTATAAAATAAATATTTACATACATATACGTATATATGTACATACATACATACATTAATTAGTAGATAAAATAAATTTAGAGAGATTTTTAAACCCAAAAACAAAGTGTTTTTTTTTTTTCTTCAAACATAAATTGAAAACATATTTTAGGTGGCTAGATAGGTTGATAGGAGGATGTATAGTACTTGAAATCCGAAGAAATACGCTCCTTTTCAGGAGAATGAAACAAAATAATGTTCACTGAGCATATTTTGTTTAGGAACTCAGTTTCCTGGACGTAATTTCACATTTAATCATATTTTATTAAAGCTAAATAAAACAAAGCATAAACTTATGAAAAATGTGGATTCTATATATGAATTTTAAGTAAAAAGAAAGTATGTATACACATATAGCTTTCATTTGAGATATTGATCATAAAATTATACCATATAGTTTGGCAGAAAATAGATTTTCCATTGAAAAATTATCTTGTTTCTATTTTTTTCCTAAATTTAAATTTCAAATTTCTCATCTAATCCGAATCTACATACTTAATATCATGTTCCTAGGTCAATATTATATAATATTCAAAAAGTACCTTTTTGAAAAACGAAAAAGTACCAAAAAGCTCCATTTTATGGGTTCTCACCTAATTCAGGCTCTACATACATAACTTCATATTTCTAGGTTTAAAATTATAGAAAATTCAAAAAGTACCGTTTGAAATCTCCGTTATTTATAAATTTTAAATAGCGATCTTCCCAAAAACATGTCTAACAGAATTATTGAAGATTCGAATCTCGCCGATGGTCCTTTAAAAACTGATTGGAAGAACTAAGAGAAAATGTCTAAATAGAATTAAAAGAGGAAATATTTTTGTTTTTGCCAAGAATTGTAAAAGATTAAAGAATTTTTATTATTTGTGATCTAGAAACAAATTTAAAACGTTTAACAGTTCAAATAAAGAGTATATAAAAGCTTTATACATGGATTACATAAAAGCTTTATACATGGAGAAGAATATGCAAGTCAGCCGAGATATAGTCGAAATTATAGTTATTTGAAATATTTCTTATATCTTAACCATTTATAAGACCATTCATAAAAATTTGAAGAAAGTTTAATTTATACAGATTTTAAAAATTAAATAATAAAAAAAGAGGAGATTCTGCATAGCCAAATTAAACTCTGTTAGATCTGATTTAAACTGGGCGATTTTACTTGCGCAAGTATTGATTTTGTATGAAACGGAAGACAGAAAAATAATTTTTCTTTCCTTGCTCCCCCAAATTATCTAAACCTCCAATTATCGTTTAACCGGAGATGTACTGCCGGTTAAAATAATTTTTGTATGAAAACTGTCAATTTATTGTTAGGATAAAAAATAGTTAGACATTAAGAAAATGGGGATAAATCCGAACTTATTCCTTATTTTACGGGATGACTGCTATGGAATTGACTTTTCAGCATTAAATTTTTTTCGAGAAAACATTTTATAATGGTCTAATTTTACTACTTTTCATAAATGGTTAAGAAACCAATTTTAAATGATAAAAGCCAAATGCAGATAACTGGAACTGGAATTGATTTTTAAACAATAAAATTTTTCGAAAGTCGACTTTTTGCATTTAGTTAAAAGTCGACTTTTTGCATTTTATGCAAAGTCGATTTTTTGACTTTTTCAACTTTTAGTATTTTATAAATAGTCAACTTTTCGACTTTTTCCGACTTTTTGACTATTTTTTTACTTTTTTCAAGTTTTTCCGACTATTTTAAAATTTTTGACTTTTTTTAAATTAAAATTTTTAAATTTTTGACTTTTTTTAAATTTTTAACTTTTTTCACCTATTTTTGAGTTTTCGACGATATTTTACCACTTTTTGATTATTTTCGACTTTTTTGATTATTTTTTACTTTTTTGAGGTTTTCCGACTATTTTAAAGTGTTTGGCCTTTCCACTTTTTTAAAATTTTCGACTATTTTTGACTTTTTTCTACTATTTTCAAGTTTTCGACATTTCGACTTTTATTTACAAAGTCACTTTTCGACTTGTTTCATAGGCGATAGTCGAGTAATCGACTTTTTTGGAAGAAAATAGTCGACTTCGACTTTTCGACAAAAAGTTGATTGTTCGATTATTCGAAAGTCGATTTATAGAACCCTAATAATTATATTAATTTTTTTTTACATATGTCAACAAAAATTGTCAAATATTAGTTTTATAGAACTCTAAATGATACTACCAATTTTTGTTATGATCGAGTGTCATTTGACCCTCGATTAAATTCTACGTGAAAAACTTTTCAATAAACGTAAATTCCTCTATTCTGATAAGGATAGACCCATATTTAGCCCTACTTCTACTTATTGTAGATAATCTCATTTTTAATCAGAAATAAGTAAAATATATTCCATATTTATCTCTACTCCCCTATGAGCTTTCTTGTAGAAAATCTCTAATCAAAAATAAGTAAAAATATTCCGAAATAAAGTTTTTTACAATATAATCCATATTTTTAACATACTGACTGATGTAGAGTATCATATGGTCGGCCATGCTAGACTATACATTCATACTGGTTTTTTTTTATTATTTTATTGAATTTTCTAGTGAAAAATATAAAGACTATAAAAGTTTATCTAAAACAACATATCCTTATGCTTAAAAAATTAAAAATTATATTAATTTATTAAAAACAATTTAAAAAAAAATAGAATTTTAGTATTTTTTTTAATAAATATTACATACCTTTAATTTTCTTTCTTTAAAAGCTCTTGCAATTATGTGTACTTCCAGCATAAGACAACTCTTTCAATTTTCAACACTTTTATTTTCACCACAACATTGAAGCAACTACTATTTTTTTATTATAAAAAGGCCATAATGCTTTAAGCATTTCTTTTTTATATTTTAAACAATTTACTAAATAAATTTTACTTTTTTTCTTATTTTCATATTTCTTATTTTTTTATTTCTTATTTTCATATTTCTTATTTTTTTATTTCATTGCACTAAGATAGTAGTTGCTACTTTTCAACAAAACACTATACTTTAACGCATTTGAACACTTTCAACCTTTTTCAACACTTTTATTTTCAACACAACTTCTAAGCAACTACTATTTTTATTATAAAAGGCCATAATGCTTTAAGCATTTCTTTTTTTATATTTTAAACAATTGAATAAATAAATTTTACTTTTTTTCTTATTTTCATATTTCTTATTTTTTCACTTATTTTCTTTATTTCATTGCACTAAGATAGTAGTTGCTACTTTTTCAACAAAACACTATACTTTAATATATTTGACCACTTTCAACAACCTATTTCAACTTAATTTCAACACTTTTTATTTTCACCACAACTTCTAAGCAACTACTATTTTTTTATTATAAAAAGGCCATAATGCTTTAAGCATTTCTTTATTTTTATATTTTTTTATATTTTAAACTATATTTTACTAAATAAATTTTACTTTTTTTCTTTCTTCCATATTTCTTCCTTTTCTCACTTTTTTTCTTTACTTCTTTTGCACTACAATAGTAGTTGCTACTTTCCTAACAAAACCTCTATACTTTAGCACTTCGAAACTTTAAACGACAATAAAATTTTGATCTTTTTCCAAATTTCCAAACGAACACTTTATTTTTATCACAAAACATTTCAAAAATACTTTAAAACAAAAATTCCGTAATAAATTTTGTTAATTTCAATTAAAATTAATAATTTTAACGAGATTCTTTAATAAGCTTCTTTACTAACGCGAATTTAACTAAAACTGAAAGAAAACGTCAAATTAAATGAGTAAAATCGCGGCAAAATTAACAATTATTGTAAAAGATTAAAGGAATTGTTAGTGTAATTTTAATAGAATGTAAGCGATTTTTTATTATGAGAAAAAAAAATAGAAAAAAAAATCACAATTTTTTTTGTTTTTTATATGAAAATATTAAAATTAAATATTAACAATATTGGGATGAATTCTTTCAAAAATGTTTACATTTTTATCATTCTTAGAATAATTATGTTGTTTTTATTAAGCAAATCTTTCTTCCGGACCTTTCAATGTATGATTTTGCCAACAGCAAATAAGGCTGCGGCAACCGATAATTATCTGCCCGGGAAAGAACTGAGTCCAATAACGGATATAAATTTGTGTTTGTATTGTTGTTGTGTTGTTAATGTTTAACTCTTCTACACTCCGGACCGAGGCAAGTTAGCGCCGGACATAGATTGTCTATTCGAAGGCAGTTGCTTTAAGCGGAAGTTTCTTCCCTCTGAAATAAGCATTTTACAATGATGGGCCTGAGACACTTGGACGTATTAATGACCAGTTAGTTAATATAATGCATCGTTATGCGTTACATTGTCAATATGTGGTATTTTAATGCAACAATTTCCTAAAGCATTTATTTTAAAGGATATTTCCAACTGGTCAGCTTTCTAACCACTGTTGCGATAGAACATCTTCTTCCCATTGCAGCTCGGAAGCCGATGTATTAAAACTTTAGTTAGTCAAGTCATTCAGTTAGTAAGTTAGTTAGTTAGTTAGTTAGTTAGTTAGTTAGTTAGTTAGTTAGTTAGTTAGTTAGTTAGTTGGTTAGTTGGTTAGTTAGTAAGTTAGTTAGTCAGTTAGTAAGATAGTTCGTTAGTTAGTTAGTTAGTTAGTCAGTTAGTTAGTTAGATAGTTAGTTAGTTAGTCAGTTAGTATGTTAGTTAGTTGGTTAGCTAGTTAGTTAGTTAAAAAATTTCATTTTCACTTCTTTAAAAGTAACTTCTTTATTTGCGCTCTTCTATTTATTATATAAAACTAACTTAAATATAAATATGCAACACCTTATAAATTAATTAATCAATCAATCCACTTAATAACAAGACAACAGACATTTTTCTATTCTAATGCACAATTTCTTCATTATTTGTATTCGATGAATTGGATTGTTTTTCCTGCTTAACTTTATCAACATAAATATTTAAAATCGCTTCAATGCCCGGATACAATACAAAATTAGTTGTACGTATTTTCTTATCGATTAAGTACGACGTTACAGAATCTGTATTAAATGCCAGATCTAATGCATCATTATGTGTTACTTTATCAATATGACTACGTGGTATTTTAATGCAACAATTTTCAAAACCATTTACTTTAATAGCTAAATCTAACTGATAGTTTTGATCGATTTCTGGCCACTGTTGCGATAGTACATCTTTGTCCCATTGCAGCTCAGGGGCCGATGTATTAAGTCGTTGTGGGGCAGAGGCAAATTTAGACCATAATTCTGAGGCAAAATGTGGTGCCATGGGTGCGAGCATAATAATTTGGGCTGCTAAGGCACGTTCGTAATGTTTACCATAACGTATAATGTGTTTAGGAGTTCGCTGTGTACAAAAAAATAGAATAAAACTAAATTAATTCCATTTTCGCTTCATAATTATCTAAACTTACTCTTAAGGAATTAGTTAATCCCTGCATTTTCGAGATAGCAACACTAAGTTGATGTGTGTGTCTGTAGTTAAATGTGGCTCCTTTAACATAGAAGTTTCTAGCATCAAATAATTTTTCATCTTCAGTTTGGAATTCATTTGAGTTGATATCAATTTGTGAATCATCTGTAGAGGAACGCAATTCGCAGAATTCATTTACCGTCAGCCACAAACGTTTTTGCCAATTAAGAATTCCAGGGAATGCTTTAAAGAATGTAAAATAAACGAAATATTAAGAATATTCTGATTCCTGATTCTATGGCATTTATAACAAAATTTTGTAATGATTTCCTTAACTACCAAATTTTGTTAGGAATGTAACGGATTTAAGAGGTTTAAAAATAAAAACAAAACAAAAACATTATATACCAAAACAATTCTTAATACTTACTTGCACTGGACCAATTTCTATGTGAAGTCGGTGCTACATCAGCTAAAATTATCAGTCTTGTTGTATCAGTACCATATTCCTTAAACATATCACCCGGATCTACACCATTCATTTTTGATTTAGACATTTTCTCCCAAGTCATAACGACCGGTTCTTTGGTGTCTTTCAAAACAGCTTGATTTTTCTTGGCATTAACAATATCCACCTCATGTTCCTGTACATAACGACCACTGCCTTTGACACGAAAAGATCGTCCCATTACCATACCCTGTACAAGTAAACGCGAAAATGGTTCTGAACTAGACACCAGGCCTAAAGAGTGTAGAAAATGATTCATAAAACGTGCGTAATATAAATGCAAAACAGCATGCTCTTTGCCGCCTATATACAAATCGACCGGCATTGTTTCTGCTATAATATTTTTATCAAAAATCTCTTTTGTATTATGAGGATCTAAGTAGCGTAAATAATACCAGGAACTGTCGACAAAAGTATCCATAGTATCTGATTCTCTTATGGCATTGGGATTGTTACATTTTGGACAAGAACATTTTAGTGATTCCTCACGATTTTTTTCGTGTAACAATTTTTCGGGCAATATAACAGGAAGCTGTTCATCTGGTACTGGCACTACACCACATTTGTCACAATTTATCATGGGTATAGGGGTGCCCCAATATCTTTGGCGTGATATTAACCAATCGTTTAATTTGGAGGAAACTTTATAACCACCAATTTTTAATCTTTGAGCAGCCTCTAGTACTTCTTTCCTTAACATTTCCTTATTGTGATTGTCGGCATTGAATTCTTCGTCAGCAAAAAACGAAAGACTTAGAGACTCTTGCAGTTCTTTATCTTCCTCTCTAAAACTAGGCGCTGCCAAATACACATCACATTTATCTGCAAAGGCGGGTGTATCATTGAAAATGACTGGCATTATGGTGCCAGTAAATGGATTTTCTATAGTCATATTGAATGCAACATCTTTGGCTTTCGCTAAATAATGATTTGTTCGCAAAACCACAAAAGCATTAGGGTCCTTAAGATATTCAGGATGCTTAGTCCACACTCTTAGGGAACTAGCTTGCGATGTAAACAGCTGGAAACCATAACCATCACATTCTCCTATCCAATGTCTTTGTAAATTTATAATATCACGCCAATCTCTTAAAATGGGATCATCCAAACCCTCTAACAGCTGTTTGGCAAATGCTGTAGTCTTAATAAACCATTGCTTTAGCAGCTTCTTTTCCACTTTCGCTCCCGAACGCCAGGAACAGCCATTGGCATCTACTTGTTCGTCAGCTAATACCGTTTTGTCAACCGGATCCCAATTGACCAAAGCCTCATTTTGATAGGCCAAACCCTCTTTATGCAACATCAAAAACAATTTTTGAGTCCATTTATAGTATTCAGGACTACATGTCGACAATTCATGCTTCCAATCGAATGAACAACCCAAATCTTCTAGTTGAGTTTTCATTTGTTGTATATTCTTTTCAGTCCAGTCCTTCGGCGCAATGCCTCTCTGTATGGCCGCATTTTCAGCCGGCAGGCCAAAGGCATCCCAACCTATGGGTTGGAAAACATTCTGACCACACATTCGTTGAAATCTTGCCACTGTATCACTGATAGTGTACACCCTCACATGGCCCATATGCAAATTACCAGAGGGATAAGGAAACATAGACAACACATAGAATTTCTTATCCAAATTTTGGTAATTAAACTTTCCCTCATTTAATGTATTTCCCCAATGTTTTTCAATCTTATGTTTGATATCATTCGTCAATTCCAAATCCTGCCGTGAATACAAAAAACACATTTAAAAGTTGCATCATCTGAGGGCAAATCATTGTAAACTCACTTTGACTCCGGTACATGTCTGTGTCAACCATCTTTTTTGACAAATCCTGCCCACGTGTTGTAGCCAACGTGACTTTAGTAAAATTGGCATTTTATTATATTTTTAATTTAAAATTTATTAACAAAATTTCAATATTTTACAACTATTTCACCTACGTTAAACACCAGAGCAGCGGCGTTTTCAACAAAATATATCAAACAGCTGATGCTTTCACTTTGCAGCAAGCAGCTGTTATACTGTTGTTTTGTAATAGCTCGAGGGTAAAATAGGGTTGCCAATAATTTGATAATGAAAATGGGATAAAAATTGTTTACTATAAAACTATCGCAATGTGAAATGTTAAATGAAAATAGTTATTTATGTTCATAAGACCAACTCACATATATGTGGTGTTTGAGTTACTCCCTCAAAATATTCGCTGTTATATAAAATGACCCAAAATATTTTCGTTTAAGTATTGTCCATTCGTGAGCTGGACAGTTATATAGAAAATATCTTATAGGGGATACGATTTTTTATGTTAAATTCAATATTTTACATAGCTTCAAATATTCTTTGATATGTTTTATAATGGTTCCCAAAATATTTTTAGTTATGGCCGCTCATGTGATGGACCGTTTACAAAAAAATCCATTTTTAGTTATTTTTTAAATTTTGCAGTATTTCTTAAACAAAATATGCAATATGTGGTGTCATTTGAAAGAATTTTTGAAGCCAAGTCGATTGGTGAACTAAATTTTATTTTTATTAGTGAAAAACCCAACAACTTTAAATATTTTGGAAACATGAACATACATATTTTCATAAAAAGGTAAAAAATGTTTAGTAATTGTTTTTATTGCCATTATAAAACCCGTTTTAACCAAAAATTCCAATTTTGTAAGATGTAACATCCTATAGAATATAGAAGAATTTAAAGAAACAAATTTACATTTAAAAATGAAAATTCGTTGCTATAATTCCCATAAAATATCCATATTTACACATAATCTCTTACAAAATTCTGTTGAAATAATGCAACTCTTCAAGCAAGTAATAGATTATATTGCCATATGTTTAATTTAAGTTATCAGCATTACAGGAATTTTTAATCATATATTTGGTAATAATAATTTTTTATACAACTGTAATATTTTTATAAATTCTCAATATGAAAATAAGGCGTATACATAAAATAAGTAATAGTTTAATTCATAAAAATGGTATATGTAATTAATTAAATAAATAATAATTCAAAAACATGAACTATGATTTCCCTGCACAATTCAACTTTATTTCACTACATTTCAGCTGGCATCTCTTAACGCCATTTTTTGCACAGTCGATTGAATTTTCACCCGAAGTGCGGACGTAATCAATCGACGCTCCGTGAAAAAAATTTTCAAAAAGAGAAAAATTCTTGTTAAAATCTTTTTAAAAATACTCAAAAACATTAAAATAGTGAAAACATAAGAGTTTCCTTATGGGTGATTCTTTGGAAAATCCCGATACTTCGGTGGAGGCGGTACAAAATGTAACCATAGTGGACTATGGAGCCTTCGCCAATTACATACGCAAAGCTGTTACCATTCTATTGCCGGAGGAAGATGTAGTGCCACCGGCTTTGAATGTAGCACTCGAGGATTTAGATAATCAAGAAAAGATTAAGAAATTCTTATCGGATCCTCAAGTGCAAGCTTTGTACATACAAAGAAATTGCTTAAAAGGTTAGTAAATGAAAAGTAAAAAGTTGACTAACGGTACTGCTGATTAATCAAAGGTGTGGTGACGCCCTTTGTTTTAATCATTAATAGCTGGAAATAAATTAATATATTTATAAATTTATATTACAAAGTATTAAGAAAGTGTTATATATTTCATAATTGTGAATTTTTTAGTCTATATTATACTTTTTAACTTCCCAATTGGAGAAAAATCAATCTTGTGCAATTTTTTCTTCTTGCTGAAAAAATTGACGTCATTTTTTCATTTTGATGACTCATTTTCTTCTATTACTTTAAAACATGAATTCTCTTCTTTTACAATTTTGCGGGCATGTTAAAAGCCGGTATAAATAAAAGACAGCTGGTTATTTGTTTGTAAACAAATGTCAATGGCTATTCTTTTACAATTTTGTCTTGTTATTTTTTTTCAAGGGGCAAGTTTTTTTTGTTGTTTATAAACACAAAATGATAACATGTGCTGCTAAAAAGTATGACGTCATTACTATAGGAAGTCTATGTATTTGACTTGACCTATCCAACAATACTATAATATAAACTACCCAGCAGTTCGATGAAGAGTCAATGCATCCAAATAAGACAATGATTTTTATTTACGCCAACCTGGTGGCTCCATTTCATCTTTCGCTACGTACTCTTTGCAAACGAAGGTGAAGACCATGGATGGAAAAAGAGATTTTGTTTCAGTGTCAAAAAATATTTCAGAGAGTACTTTATTGGATCTCAAAGTACTTAGGTTAGGTTGATAGTGTACTACATCAAATCCGAAGAAATGCACCTAGGCCCCAATCGGGCCTGTTGTGCGCTCTTTATCATGAAAAAAGGAACTGAATGAATTATTCCAATCAGTGTTAGTCAGAAATGTTATTTCCGGAATAACATCACTTCCAAGATAATTGGATCTATCTTCGACGAATGCCTGGCAGTGGCAAAGAAAGTGCTCCAGAGTTTCACAGAGTTTTACAGGTTCTACTCACTGTTTTATTATTCCAAGAGGTCTTATGGGATTCTCTCACCCATATTTTTAGTTCAGCTTGTGTGTGTGTCAAATTTCAACCAATTATCTTGAAAATTGCGACCTGTACCTTGCGCACAAGGCTGGCCAGCCGGCCAGACGGACGAGCTAAATCGACTCAGAAAAGGATTCTAAGCCGATTGGTTTACTTTAAGGTGGGTATATATACATACCTACATACATACTACAAATTATTTTAACAGATTTACTACCGGTTTAACGATAATCCGATATTGAGATTGTAGCCTTGAAAGTATCAAATAAGACTCGGGAGTATCACGATACTTCTGCACATCAAATAGTATCAAAAAAAGTACCATCGTACCAATTTTTCCATCCCTGGTGAAGACAATTGTCACTTTAGGGTCCTCTTTGTAGTCGAGATAGGGTGCACTCGAAAAATAAACTTAAGCTTTTTACTGTCTTTTTGTAATGTATTTTTTGACAATTGACTTTCTCGTAGGACAATCACATGGTTAAATAGTTAGTCATCTGTACGTTTGGCTAGGGGTATTGGTATGTAGTTCGGGACTGTCCGACCGAACTGCAGGGTTTTTTCATTAACAAATTTTCATGCATTTCAATTATTTAAAGGTTTTAAACCTGGTTTACACTAGGAAACTTTTTTAAGAAACTTTTGATTTTTGTGTGGGAGAGAAAGAGATGGTTGATATTTCTTTCTCTTTCTCTCACACACAAAAATCAAAAGTTTCCCAAAAAAGTTTTCTAGTGTGAACCAGGTCTTAGTAAAAAAAATTAGATACATTTCATTTATTACATTGAATTTTAAACAACTAGTGATGTCCCAACTAGTACTGAAACCCGTTCCTCGGAACATTGTTATAGTTCTAAAATACTTCTAAAGAGTTTTCAAGGAACTAGTTCTTTGACACTAGTTATACATTGATACTAGACTAGTTTAATGAAACACATACTAATTACGAAACAACATCTTAGAATTAGTTGAAAAAATGTAAAAAAATCAAAAATTCCACAGAACCAGTTCCGAAGGTGACAATTTCGAACAAAAATTATTGGTCTTAGCCCCAAAGTAGAACGAGTTCAGGTTATAATCATAAGTTCATAATACACTTAGGAAATTATCATTTTATGCTATACGCACAATTGGGACGAACGACGAATTCTTCGAAACGAATTTTCGTCCTCAGATATAGAACACACTAAAGTATATGAAAATACATACAATCAGTGCATATGACGAAATTCGTCATACGTAACGAACTGTGCGATAGGTTTATTTCTATTTCTTACGCAGACGAACGACGAATTAATTGTGGAAAATTGTTTTAAGACCAATTCTGGAAGCCCGAATTTTCTGAAATTTGGTGGTTGTGAGTACAGCTAATGGCAATACAATATTATATTTGAATATTCGAAATTATATTCGAAAATTCGAAGTTATGTTCGGAAAAATTTTTATGGTCTTAAAATAATCTCTGCATCATAAAAACTAAAAATAAAATTTTCGAAAATTCGAACTTAAGTTCGAAAAATTTTTAAAGACATTAAAACCAGTTCTGGTGGCCCGAATTGTCTAAAATTTGGCAGTTTGGAGTACACTTGATGTCACTAAAATGCTATGTTGGAATATTTAAAATTAAGTTCGAAAATTCGAAGTAATGTTCGAAAAAATTTTTAAGCTGTTAAAAAAAATCTCAAAATTGGGGATATTCACAAAAATATAATTTTAGTTCTATTCGAGGTCAATTTCTTACATTTTCTAATTTCGAAATAATGTTTGAATAAATTTTAAAGCTGTTAAAATTATCTCAAAATCGAGCAGATTCACAAAAATATAATTTTTGTTCCTTTTGCTTAGTTTTTCCAATTTCGAATAAACAAATTTTAAAACGAATTCGCAGTACGAATGATTTGATTGTATTCCATTCGACGAATTTACGCAACAAATTTTTTTCGACTAGTTCGTCGAGCTTTACGAAATTCGTCGTTCGTCCCAATTGTGCGAATACCATTATTGATTTAATTGGGTTGGTAAGTTTTTGATTTTGTTTTTTAGAAAAAATTCATAAAATTGTTATTTTTTATAGAAAATTTTCGATAAATTTCGTTTCTAAAGAAAATGTTAAATTTTGTTTTTATAGAAAATTTAAGATAAATTTCGTTTTTACAGAATATAAACAATAATTTAGATAAGATCAGTCTTTTTTATTACCAATTCGATCGATACAAATTATAAAATTAAGTAACAATTGAACAAAAAGTTATTATATTTATAACAAATCAATTTAATATCACACACCTCCATCCCTTTCCATAAAACAATTATCATTTATTGTTGTATTTTTTAACAATTTTATATTAATTATATTCTAATAAAATGAAATGTTCTTCCTCCCCTTTTGTATGTTTGCAAAAATGTTCTTAATAAATAATAAAACTGAAAAAACTCTCTTCCGTGTTTATTTTGGTATTTGAAAAAAGCTTTTTTTTGGTTAGCTTTTAAAAATGTTTTTTTATTATATTCGTGAAATAAAATATCGAATGACCTTGAATAATTATTATACTTCACATTGAGTGCTGAGGAAAAAAAAACATTGACAATGAACGTGACATTGAATTGAAGGTTGTCGTTTTGTGATTCAATGCCATCGTATTGAATGCGAAGGTTAAAATATTGTAGGGAGTAATGTACTAAAATTACCTTCATAATCAAGGTGAAAACCTTGAGTGAGTAAGAACGTTTGATATCAAGGTGAAAACCTTGAGTCAGAAAAAAAACGAATAAAATGTATGAAGGTTGTGTATAAAGACGAGGACATACGAATTATTCTAACCGATGTCTGTTGTGGTTGTGTGTGTTTTTGGTTTTATTTTGATTACCTTGATAATTAATTTTTTTTATTGAGAATATACATATAGATCAAGGTTATAATATTTTTTTTTAATTTCATTCTCGTTTTTTTTATTTGTTTTTCGTAATTATTTATTTGTTGTTATAAACGAGTTAACTTAATAGGATTTTTTAAAAAAATTTTAATTAAATAATAAAATTTTATGGAATTTAATTGCAAATAATTTTTAAAAAGACAGATTTTAAAAAAATAATTTTCTTTTTAGAAAACATTTTCAATAAATTTCCTTTTTATAAAATATTTTTGTTAAATTTTCTTTTTATGGAATATATTCTATATATTTATTAGAAAAGGTTCAATAAATTTTCTTTTTATAAAAATTTTCAATAAATTTTCTTTTTATAAAAAAATTTCAATAAATTTTCTTCGAATCGAATTCTTAAGTAAAAATAAAAATTTTCGATAAAATTTCAAATTAAGAAAAAATAGAAAATTTTATTCTTATTTTATAAAATTAAAAAAAAAAAACAAAAATTAATATTTTTTAAAATTTAAAAAAAAAAAACATTTTTTTTATTACTTTTCAGAAGATGAAAATGAACAACCTGCTGAAGGCGAAGAAGAAAAAGAATTCGTCAACTATCAAATCAGCAATGATGTTCATTTCACCAATAGTCGTATGGCATCGTTGGCCTGTATCAAACGTGGTGCTGTCATCGAGGCTGACAAGTCCATACATTCCCAATTGCGTTTAATTAACTTTTCGGATGGTTCTCCATACGAAACTTTACACGCTTTCATTAGCAAATCATTGGCACCCTATTTCAAGTCCTATGTCAAAGAGTCTGGCCGTGCTGATCGTGATGGCGATAAAATGGCTCCCTCGGTTGAGAAAAAATTGGCTGAACTTGAAATGGGTCTCTTGCATTTGCAACAAAATATTGATATACCCGAAATTACCTTAACGGCTCATCCTATGGTTAATTCCGTTATACGCAAGTGTTCCGATGAGAATCGTAAAGCTAAAGTTGGTGACTTTGGCGATAAGGTAGAGGATTCTTCGTTTTTAAATCAACTTCAGAATGGTGTTAATCGTTGGATTAAGGAAATTAAAAAGGTTACGAAATTGGATCGTGATCCTTCTTCCGGTACTGCCTTGCAAGTAAGTTTTTCTTATATTTTCATTTCATATAAACTCGTCTCATTAATGTTTTTATCCATTATAGGAAATTTCCTTTTGGTTAAACTTGGAAAGGGCACTCTATCGTATCCAGGAGAAACGTGAGAGTCCCGAGGTGGCTTTAACCTTGGATATTTTAAAGCATGGTAAACGTTTCCATGCCACTGTGTCGTTTGATACTGACACCGGCCTTAAGCAGGCTTTGGCCATGGTGGCTGATTATAATCCTTTAATGAAAGATTTCCCCATTAATGACTTACTCTCCGCAACTGAATTGGAGAAAATTAGACCTGCTGTTCAGCAGATTTTCTCCCACTTGCGTAAAGTTCGTAATACCAAGTATCCCATACAACGTTGTCTTAAACTTATTGAGGCCATTTCTCGTGACTTGTCTCAACAACTGTTAAAGGTATTGGGAACTCGTCGTTTAATGCACATTCCATTTGATGAATTCGAACGTGTTATGAATCAATGTTTCGAAATCTTTAGCTGCTGGGATGATGAGTACGATAAGTTGCAAGGACTTTTGCGTGACATTGTCAAGAAGAAGCGTGATGAACATTTGAAAATGGTATGGCGTGTTTCGCCTGCCCATAAGAAGTTGCAGACACGCATGGAACATATGCGCAAATTCCGCAGACAACATGAACAATTGCGCACTGTCATTTTGCGTGTATTGCGACCCACCAAGCAACAACAACAAATTGAAAACAATGCCATTGAGGCTAAACAACCCTACAGCTTGGAAGCTGATGATGCCAATGCTATTGAGGAAGTTAACTTGGCTTATGAAAATGTCAAGGAAGTTGATTGCTTGGACATTACCAAGGAGGGCTCCGAAGCTTGGGAGGCCGCTGTCAAGCGCTATGAGGAACGTATTGATCGTGTGGAAACACGTATCACTGCTCACTTACGTGATCAATTGGGCACAGCCAAGAATGCCAATGAAATGTTCCGCATTTTCTCAAGATTCAATGCTCTCTTCGTAAGACCTCACATTCGTGGAGCTATACGTGAATATCAAACTCAACTTATACAGAGAGTCAAAGATGATATTGAAGCTTTACATGAGAAATTTAAGGTAAATATTTTTGCTGCAGATGGAAATACTGATTACTATACTATCGAGGAAAAATACATACATATTTTGTTATATTATATAGGTTCAATATCCCCAATCCAAAAGCTGTCGCTTATCTACCGTACGCGATTTACCCCCAGTCGCTGGTTCCATTATTTGGGCTCGTCAGATTAACAATCAACTTACCATGTACTTAAAACGTGTCGAAGATGTTTTGGGTAAAGGTTGGGAATCGCACATTGAGGGCCAGAAACTTAAAGCTGATGGTGATAGTTTCCGTGCTAAACTCAACATCGATGAAGTATTTCAAGAATGGGCTCGTAAAGTACAGGAACGTAACTTCGGCAGCACTGGCCGTATATTCACCATCGATTCGGCACGTTCTCGTTCGGGTAAAGGTAATATCTTAAAGTTACGCGTTAACTTTTTACCCGAAATCATAACATTGTCTAAGGAAGTGAGAAATATTAAGAACTTAAGTTTTAGGTGAGATGATAAAGATTTTATAATTTATGTTCATTTGAAAGCTAGCAGATCTCTATACAATTTACAGAGTTCCTTTGACAATTGTTAATAAGGCTCATCAGGCTAATCAAATTTATCCTTATGCCATTTCCTTGATTGAAAGTGTTCGCACTTACGAACGTACATTGGAAAAGGTAAGTTTTAGTTAAAATTTTTTATTTCATATAATATTTGTGCAATTTTTTGCGTGCGAAAACAAATATAAAGCAAATTAAATCGAAGAGATTAACGAAAGTTCAGAAAAAATGTGAACAGTTATTTTGTGAGTCATGGATGCTTTACGTGAGAGATTTAAGCGAAATATTTTGTGAAAAGTGGGAATAATGATCACTATACTATCGAGGAAAAATAATACAGCTGTTTATAGCTGTTATCAATAAGCTGTGACAGGCTAATGAATAAACTTTCCAAGTCTTGAAATTTTCGATAAATATTTAAAAAAAACTTTCTATAGATTTTCTTTTTTATAGAAAATTTTCGATAAATTTTCTTTTTTATAAAAAATTTTCGATAAATTTTCTTTTTTATACAAAATTTTCGATAAATTTTCTTTTTTATACAAAATTTTCGATAAATTTTCTTTTTTATACAAAATTTTCGATAAATTTTCTTTTTTATACAAAATTTTCGATAAATTTTCTTTTTTATAGACAATTTTCGATAAATTTTCTTTTTCATAGAAAATTTTCGATAAATTTTCTTTTTTATAGAAAATTTTCGATAAATTTTCTTTTTTTATAGAAAATTTTCGATAAATTTTCTTTTTTTATAGAAAATTT
This sequence comes from Lucilia cuprina, assembly GCF_022045245.1. Classification (NCBI taxonomy): domain Eukaryota; kingdom Metazoa; phylum Arthropoda; class Insecta; order Diptera; family Calliphoridae; genus Lucilia; species Lucilia cuprina. The sequence goes on along the minus strand of NC_060953.1, from coordinate 50,047,838 downwards.
TCGATAAATTTTCTTTTTTAAAGAAAATTTTCGATAAATTTTCTTTTTTATAGAAAATTTTCGATAAATTTTCTTTTTTATAGAAAATTTTCGATAAATTTTCTTTTTTATAGAAAAATTTCGATAAATTTTCTTTTTTATAGAAAATTTTCTATAAATTTTCTTTTTTATAGAAAATTTTCGATAAATTTTATTATTTTTTATAGAAAATTTTCGATAAATTTTCCTATTTTTTATAGAAAATTTTCAATAAATTTTCTTTTTTATAGCAAATTTTCGATAAATTTTCTTTTTTATAGCAAATTTTCGATAAATTTTCTTTTTTTATAGAAAATTTTCAATAAATTTTCTTTTTTTATAGAAAATTTTCAATAAATTTTCTTTTTTATAAAAAATTTTCGATAAATTTTCTTTTTTATAGAAAATTTTCGATAAATTTTCTCTTTTAAAGAAATTTTCGATAAATTTTCTTTTAAAGAAAATTTTGGATAAATTTTCTCTTAAAGAAAATTTTCGATAAATTTTCTTTTTTATAGAAAATTTTCGATAAATTTTCTTTTTTATAGAAAATTTTCGATAATTTTTTTTTATAGAAAATTTTCGATAAATTTTTTTTTATAGAAAATTTTCGATAAATTTTCTCTTTTAAAGAAAATTTTCGATAAATTTTCTCTTTTAAAGAAAATTTTTGATAAATTTTCTTTTAAAGAAAATTTTCGATAAATTTTCTTTTTTAAAGAAAATTTTCGATAAATTTTCTTTTTTATAGAAAATTCTCGATAAATTTTCTTTTCTTATAGAAAATTTTTGATAAATTTTCTTTTTTATAGAAAATTTTCGATAAATTTTCTTTTTTATAGAAAATTTTCGATAAATTTTCATTTTTATAGAAAATTTTCGATAAATTTTAATTTTTATAGAAAATTTTCGATAAATTTTCATTTTTATAGAAAATTTTCGATAAATTTTCATTTTTATAGAAAATTTTCGATAAATTTAATTTTCATTTTATAGAATATTTTCGATATATCTTTTTATAGAAATTATCAATAAATTTTCTCTTTATAGAATATTTTCGATAAATTTTCATTTTTATAGAATATTTTCGATAAATCTTCTTTTTATAGAAAATTTTAAATAAATCTTTTTAACAGAATTTTCCTTTTATACAAAACTTTTGACAAATTATCTTTTTAAAAAATAATTTCGATAAATTTTCTTTTTAAAGAATATATTCCATACATTATCTTTTAATAGAATATTTTCGATACATTTTCTTTTTTATATAATATTTTCTAAAAGTTTTCTTTTTATACAAAACTCTTGACAAATTATCTTTTTAAAATTTTTTTTGGATAAATTTTCTTTTTATAGAATATTTTCGATAAATTTTCTTATTATAGAAAATATTCAATAAATTTATTTTTTATTCAATAAATATCTTTTTATAGAAAATATTCAATAAACATGTTTTTATATAAATTTTTTTATATTTTTATAGAACATTTTCGATAAACATTCTTTTTACCAAGACATTTCGATAAATTTTCTTTTATAAAAAAATTCGAACATATTTCCTTTTTATACAAAATTTTTGATTAATTTTCTTTCTATAGGCATTTTTTTGTCAATTTTCTTTTTATAGGTCATTTTCTACATATTTTCTTTCTAGAAAAAATATTTCATACACAAATTTTTCGAAATAGTTTTTATGAGAAATGTCCGAAAATAATTTTATATTTTAAAATTGTTTTTAAAATTTTACTAATATTTCGGTCATTTATAAAAATAAATAGAAAACTTGTCGAAAGCATATCTTATAAAATTATACTAGATTTGCATAAAAATTAATTTTAACATGCAATGAACAGACATCACTTAATCTTCATTCCTTTTACATAGATTCATTCAACCTTGTCATAGATTTATTCTCGCAATATTGAAGGATAAAAAATAGATAATTTGAACTTTTTAATATTACAAACATAAATATGTTTCATAAATCTCAAATAATAAATTGAAAATTTGCTTAATATTTGTTTTAGCAATTCATTAACATTTTATTCAAACTTTTATACCTTTAACATTATAAACACTATAAATTTTAAGTTGAATATTCAATCTTTAAATTATTTTTCAAATATTTATAACAATCACCTTATTTTTGTGTTTTGTTTTGAGATTTTTTTCTTATTTTAGAATAATTTCTCATTTTTTAAAATTTTAAATGCATGCACCTTTAACAGAAGGTCAGCAGCAGAAAAAAAGCTTTAGTATTTTTTGATTTTTTAACATTTTAACTTATACAATATATACTGCAACAAATTAACACTTACACCTTTTTGAAAACAAATAAAAATTTAAGTTAATAGGGGTTTTTTAACAGAATTTCCTTAAGAAATTTTAGTTTTAAAATCACTTAACTTTTATAATTATTTGTTGTTTAATTTTTATTTAATTTCATTTTTTTCTTAACACAATTTACATTGATTATAAACCCCCCTCTCTCACCCCCTCTACTCGAAAACCTACAAACAAATATCATTATCCTTTTTTACTTACATGCAGCTAAATAATAGGAGTTTAGCACAAAATTCTGTCTTCAAGGTAGTAATTGAAAATTAAAACAAAAAACAAAAAAAAAAAATGGTTCTAAAATTATCATTATCAAAATTATTGTTAGAGAATAGTTTTTTCAGTTTATTACAAAAATTATATAAAAAAAAATCCATAAAAAGCATGCTTTTCTCTAAAGGCACTTGAAAGTAGTTAATGCTAAAATTTTGAATACAAATTGTTTCTGTTATTACATTGTCTGTTCCTATATTTTTCATAAACTAGATTGAAGACCGTGCTAGTATTGTACCTTTGGTAGCTGGTTTGCGTAAGGAAGTCTTGAATTTAGTATCTGAAGGTATTGGTCTAGTATGGGAATCTTATAAATTGGATCCTTATGTCTTGCGTTTATCGGAATGTGTTACTCAATTCCAAGAGAAGGTAAGTTACCAGGAGAGTTTATTTAAAAATATGGTTTTATTAAACAATTGTTTGTCTTCAGGTTGAAGATCTTTTGGTGGTGGAAGAACAATTGGATGTTGATGTGCGCTCTTTGGAGACATGTCCTTATAGTGCCGCCACTTTTGTAGAGATTTTATCGAAAATACAACACGCTGTTGATGATTTATCTTTACGTCAATACTCGAATTTAAGTGTTTGGGTATCACGCCTCGATGAAGAGGTAGAGAAGAAGCTAGCCATACGTTTGCAGGCTGGTATTCAGGCCTGGACTGAAGCCTTGACTGGCAATAAAAAAGAAGTCGACCTTTCTATGGATACCGATGCTCCAGCTCAGCCTACCCATAAATTGGGTGGTGAACCTCAAATACAAAATGCTGTTCATGAAATACGCATTACCAATCAGCAGATGTATTTGTATCCTTCCATCGAGGAGGCTAGATTCCAAATTATGCAACAATTGTTTGCCTGGCAAGCAATTGTTACATCTCAAGTACGTTTGCAAAGCTCACGCTATCAAGTCGGTTTAGATAAGCCGGTCTCGCAAACTTACCGCAATCTTCTTACTAAATTGCCAGAGAATAAGATTTTGGAAAATGCCTACGATGCTATTGAGAGTAAAATTAGTGAGGTACGCAACTATGTTGATGAATGGTTGCGTTATCAGTCCTTGTGGGATCTGCAAGCTGATACGCTTTACGGCCGTTTGGGCGAAGATGTTAACTTGTGGATAAAGTGTTTGAATGACATCAAGAAATCTAGAACTACCTTTGATACTTCGGATACTAGACGCGCCTATGGTCCTATTGTTATTGATTATGCCAAGGTACAGGCTAAGGTAACTTTGAAATATGACTCCTGGCATAAGGAGGCTTTGGGCAAATTTGGCACTCTATTGGGCAATGAAATGTCCACCTTCCATACCAAGGTTTCAAAGTCTAGAACTGATTTGGAAATGCAAAGTATTGGTAAGTTTTAAAAAAGATAAAAATGAAAAATAAATTTTAATTTATTAATTTAATTATTATCCACAGAGGCCGCCAGTACTACTGATGCCGTTAGTTTCATTACCTATGTTCAATCACTTAAAAAGGAAATGTTGGTCTGGGACAAACAAGTTGAGGTCTTCCGTGAGGCTCAACGCATTTTGGAACGTCAACGTTTCCAATTCCCCAACAATTGGTTGCATGTCGATAATATCGAAGGAGAATGGTCTGCCTTCAATGAAATTATTAAACGCAAAGACACTGCTATACAAACTCAAGTGGCTAGTTTGCAAGCTAAAATTGTGGCTGAAGATAAGGCCGTTGAAACTCGTACTATTGACTTTCTTAAGGATTGGGAAGATAATAAACCCACTGGCGGTAAAATACGTCCTGATGATGCTCTACAACAATTGCAAATGTTTGAGAGCAAATATTCTCGTTTGAAGGAGGAACGTGATAATGTAGCCAAGGCCAAGGAAGCTTTGGAATTGCAAGAGTCAGCGGTGCCCAATAACAGTTCGGAACGCATGAATGTGGCTTTGGAAGAATTGCAAGATTTGCGTGGAGTCTGGAGTGAATTGTCTAAAGTTTGGACACAAATTGATGAAACTCGGTAAGTGTGATAGTCTTTCTTCATGAGCGTTGCTGAAGTTTCTGACTTCGGGGAAACTCTACCTCTACTTTCTCTTACTTTTCTCTTATCTCTCGTTTTTCAGTGAAAAGCCTTGGTTATCTGTACAACCACGCAAATTACGTCAACAGTTGGAGGCTTTGATGTCTCAGCTCAAAGAATTGCCCGCTCGTTTGCGTATGTACGAGTCTTACGAGTATGTTAAGAAATTGATTCAAAGTTACATCAAGGTTAACATGTTGATTGTTGAACTTAAATCGGATGCCCTCAAAGAACGTCATTGGAAACAATTGACTAAAGAATTACGTGTTAACTGGGTAATATCTGATCTTACTCTAGGCCAAGTTTGGGATGTAAACCTACAAAAAAATGAGAATATTGTCAAGGATATAATGCGTGTTGCCCAGGGTGAAATGGCCTTGGAAGAATTCTTGAAACAAGTTCGTGACACCTGGCAGAGTTATGAATTGGATTTGATTAATTATCAAAACAAATGTCGCATCATACGTGGCTGGGATGATTTGTTCAATAAGGTTAAGGAACACATTAACTCGGTGGCTGCCATGAAATTGTCACCTTTCTACAAGGTCTTCGAAGAGGAAACCATAACCTGGGAGGAGAAATTGAATCGTATTAATGCTCTCTTTGATGTTTGGATTGATGTACAACGTCGCTGGGTTTATTTGGAGGGTATTTTCTCAGGCAGTGCTGATATTAAGTCCTTGTTGCCTCAAGAAACTTCTAGATTCCAAAGTATTAGCTCCGAATTTTTGGGCCTTATGAAAAAGGTAGCCAAGTCCCCCAAAGTAATGGATGTTTTGAACATTCCAGCTGTCCAGCGTTCGCTTGAACGTTTGGCTGATCTTTTGGGCAAAATACAAAAAGCTTTGGGTGAATATTTGGAACGTGAACGTACTTCCTTCCCACGTTTCTACTTTGTGGGTGATGAAGATCTTTTAGAAATTATTGGCAACAGCAAAAATATTGCCCGTTTACAAAAACATTTCAAGAAAATGTTTGCCGGTATTGCTGCCATACTTTTGAATGAAGACAACACCGTCATCTTGGGTATTTCTTCACGCGAGGGAGAAGAAGTTAAATTCATTAATCCTGTATCTACGGTGGAACATCCTAAGATTAATGAATGGTTGTCTTTGGTGGAAAAACAAATGCGTTTCACTTTGGCTTCTCTATTGGCTCAAGCTGTCCAAGATATTAAGCAATTCCGTGAAGGACAAATTGAACCTCAAAAATATATGGAATGGTGTGATAAATATCAAGCCCAAATCGTGGTTTTAGCTGCCCAAATTCTTTGGTCTGAGGATGTAGAAGCTGGTTTGCAACAGGCCTCTGAGGCTAACAGCACCAAACCCTTGCAACGTGTCTTGGGCACTGTAGAGTCTACTCTCAATGTTTTAGCCGATTCGGTATTGCAAGAACAGCCAGCTTTGCGCAGAAAGAAATTGGAACATTTGGTAGGTTTTATTAGTCAGTCAAGTGATGATAACATCGAATTAACTTTGATATGGTTTTGTAGATTAATGAATTTGTACACAAACGTACGGTAACCCGACGTTTGATTACCAATGGTGTCACCAGTCCTAAATCTTTCCAATGGTTATGTGAAATGAGATTCTATTTCGATCCTAGACAAACTGAGGTATATGCTTTGTTATATTTCCATTTTTTCATTAATTTTTAGGTTTTTCTTTTCTTAGGTTTTACAACAACTTACTATTCATATGGCCAATGCTCGCTTCTTCTACGGCTTCGAGTATTTGGGCGTACAAGATCGTCTGGTTCAAACTCCTTTAACAGATCGTTGCTATTTGACTATGACTCAAGCTTTAGAATCACGTTTGGGTGGTTCTCCTTTCGGTCCTGCTGGTACGGGTAAAACTGAATCCGTCAAAGCTTTGGGCAATCAATTGGGTCGCTTTGTCTTGGTCTTCAATTGTGATGAAACATTTGATTTCCAAGCTATGGGTCGTATTTTCGTGGGTCTTTGTCAAGTAGGTGCTTGGGGTTGCTTCGACGAATTCAATCGTTTGGAAGAACGTATGCTTTCCGCTTGTTCGCAACAAATTCAAACTATACAGGAAGCTTTGAAATACGAAATGGATACCAATAAGGAAAGTATCACCGTGGAATTGGTGGGTAAACAAGTGCGCGTATCTTCCGATATGGCTATCTTCATTACCATGAATCCTGGTTATGCTGGACGTTCTAATTTACCCGATAACTTGAAGAAACTCTTCCGTTCATTGGCTATGACCAAACCTGATCGTCAACTTATTGCCGAGGTGATGTTATTCTCACAAGGTTTCCGTTCGGCTGAAAAATTGGCCTGCAAGATTGTACCCTTCTTTAAGTTGTGTGACGAACAGTTGTCTAATCAATCTCATTACGATTTTGGCTTGCGTGCCTTAAAATCGGTGCTCATTTCTGCTGGTAATGTTAAACGTGATCGTATACAGAAAATCAAGGAGACCTTAAAGGCTAGAGGCGAAGAAAATATTGATGAGGCTCAAGTGGCTGAAAATCTACCCGAACAAGAAATTCTCATACAATCGGTGTGTGAAACAATGGTTCCCAAATTGGTGGCTGAAGATATTCCTCTACTATTCTCTCTTTTGAGTGATGTGTTCCCCAATGTAGGTTATACTCGCGCTGAAATGAAGGGCTTGAAAGATGAAATCCGTAAAGTTTGCCAAGAGGATTATTTGGTTTGTGGTGAAGGTGATGAACAAGGAGCTGCTTGGATGGAAAAAGTAAGTTTTATTCTCTTTATATCAATGGCTAAGGTGTTTGTTATGGTGTGTATGTTTTACAAACACCTCAGCCTTTTCGTTTATCTTAGATTTTTTAACTATTTTTCCAATTTGTTTTTTTTTTTATTAAATTTCTTCCTTATTAATTTCAAATTTCTCTTAAAATCTTAAAAAATAACACAAACTTACACAAAACTAAATGATAACCTGTAAAAATTATTAACACATAATTGTATATAAAATGAAAAACAGGGATTTGGTGAAACTTGGGTTGATAAAGTAAGAAATTTTCTAAACATTTTTTGCTTTAGACACTTAAAACAAGTTTAAAGAAAGGTTTAAAAAAACTAACAAACAATAATATAAAAAATTTCTTTTAAACTTGTTCAAAAAAAAGCGCAAATTATTTGCTAATAAAATAAAAAATATTGAATTTTATTAAATTTATTTTGAACGTCAATTTCTGCTTAGGTTTTACAACTTTATCAAATTTCCCGTCTCAATCATGGTCTTATGATGGTGGGTCCCTCCGGCTCAGGTAAATCTACCGCCTGGCGTACTTTGCTAAAGGCTCTTGAACGTTATGAGGGCGTAGAGGGCGTGGCTCATGTCATTGATCCCAAAGCCATTTCTAAAGAAGCTCTTTATGGTGTTATGGATCCCAATACACGTGAATGGACTGATGGTTTGTTTACTCATGTCTTGCGTAAAATTATCGATAATGTTCGTGGTGAAATCAATAAACGTCAATGGATTATTTTCGATGGTGATGTCGATCCTGAATGGGTTGAAAATTTGAATTCCGTTTTGGATGACAATAAACTTTTGACTCTACCCAATGGTGAACGTTTGTCTTTGCCACCAAATGTACGCATTATGTTTGAGGTTCAAGATTTGAAATTTGCCACTTTGGCTACTGTTTCTCGTTGTGGTATGGTTTGGTTCTCTGAGGATGTTCTCTCGACTGAGATGATCTTTGAAAATTATTTATCACGTTTGCGCTCCATACCCTTGGAGGATAATGACGATGACTTTGTGGGCATTGTTAAGCCTGTTAAAGATAAAGAAGATGAAGTCTCTCCCTCTTTGCAAGTGCAACGAGATATTGCTTTACTATTGCAACCCTTCTTTTCGGCCGATGGCATTGTGGTACGCAGTTTGGAATATGCCATGGATCAAGAGCACATCATGGACTTTACACGTCTAAGGGCTTTAAGTTCTTTGTTCTCTATGTTGAATCAAGCAGCAAGGTAAGAACAAATTTCGAAATTTTAATAACACTTTTCTATTCTATTTTTATACATATTTTAATTTTTTTCCTTAGAAATGTCTTAAACTATAATTCGACTCATCCCGATTTTCCTTGCTCCGCCGATCAGTTAGAGCATTATATACCAAAGGCTTTGATTTACTCAGTTTTGTGGTCCTTTGCTGGTGATGCTAAACTTAAGGTACGCACTGATTTGGGTGATTTTGTACGTAGTGTTACTACCGTACCACTACCAGGCTCCTCTGGTGTACCTATTATTGATTTCGAAGTTAGCATGAACGGTGAATGGGTGCCTTGGTCTAACAAAGTGCCCGTTATTGAAGTGGAAACTCATAAAGTGGCTTCTCCTGATATTGTGGTACCCACATTGGATACCGTGCGTCATGAATCTTTACTGTACACTTGGTTGGCTGAACACAAACCTTTGGGTAAATGAAAATAAAAAGAATAAAATTATTGTTAAATGTTGTGGTCAAATCTAGTTAAGATCTTGTTTAGTTTAGCTCTAGTTCAGATTTAGATCAGTTCCAGTTCAGTTCTAGTCCAGTTCTAGTTCAGTTCTAGTTCAGTTCTAGTTCAGTTCTAGTTCAGTTCTAGTTCAGTTCTAGTTCAGTTCTAGTTCAGTTCAAGTTCAGTT
>NC_060953.1:49998098-50038428 GCF_022045245.1 Lucilia cuprina | reverse complement strand
CAGTTCTAGTTCAGTTCTAGTTCAGTTCTTGTTCAGTTCTAGTTCAGTTCTAGTTCAGTTCTAGTTCAGTTCTAGTTCAGTTCTAGTTCAGTTCTAGTGCAGTTCTAGGTCAGTTCTAGGTCAGTTCTAGGTCAGTTCTAGTTTAAGTTTAATTTTCATATGAAACCTTCTAAACTTTTTAAATTGTTCCCTTTCTAGTATTGTGCGGTCCTCCTGGTTCTGGTAAGACTATGACCTTGTTCTCAGCCTTGAGAGCTCTTCCCGATATGGAAGTTGTTGGCTTGAATTTCTCTTCGGCCACTACACCCGAACTTTTACTCAAGACCTTCGATCATTATTGCGAGTACCGTAAGACACCAAATGGTGTTGTTCTATCTCCCGTTCAAATTGGCAAATGGTTGGTATTGTTCTGTGATGAAATCAATTTGCCCGATATGGACTCATATGGCACTCAGCGTGTTATTTCATTCTTGCGTCAGCTGGTTGAACACAAAGGTTTCTATAGAGCCAGTGATCAAGCTTGGGTATCTTTGGAACGTATTCAATTTGTGGGAGCCTGTAATCCACCCACTGATCCAGGTCGTAAACCTCTTTCTCATCGTTTCTTGAGACATGTACCCATCATTTATGTCGATTATCCTGGAGAGACCTCATTAAAACAAATTTATGGCACATTCTCGAGAGCCATGTTGCGCTTAATGCCCACTCTTCGTGGTTATGCCGAACCTTTGACCAACGCTATGGTAGAATTCTATTTGGCCTCTCAAGATCGCTTCACGCAAGACATGCAACCGCATTATGTGTACTCTCCTCGTGAAATGACTCGTTGGGTACGTGGCATATGCGAAGCTATACGTCCACTTGATTCACTACCAGTTGAAGGTCTAGTACGCATTTGGGCTCATGAAGCTTTACGTCTATTCCAAGATCGTTTGGTTGACGACACCGAACGTAGATGGACGAATGAGAATATTGATACTGTAGCCTTAAAACACTTCCCCGGCATTAATTCCGAGGAAGCTTTGGCTCGTCCCATTTTGTACAGTAACTGGTTGTCTAAGGATTACATGCCGGTCAATCGTGAAGAATTACGTGATTACGTACGTGCTCGCCTCAAGGTCTTCTACGAGGAAGAATTGGATGTTCCACTGGTACTTTTCGACGAAGTTTTGGAACATGTTCTACGTATCGATCGTATTTTCCGTCAACCACAAGGTCACTTGCTATTGATTGGTGTTTCGGGTGCTGGTAAAACTACACTCTCGCGTTTTGTTGCTTGGATGAATGGTCTCTCGATATTCCAAATTAAAGTCCATAATAAATATACCGGTGAAGATTTTGATGAAGATTTACGTTCGGTATTACGTCGTTCGGGTTGCAGAGATGAAAAGATTGCTTTCATCTTGGATGAATCTAACGTTTTAGATTCTGGCTTCTTGGAACGTATGAACACTTTGCTGGCTAACGGTGAAGTACCTGGTCTGTTCGAGGGAGATGAGTACACTACTCTAATGACTCAGTGTAAGGAGGGTGCTCAACGTGAGGGTCTTATGTTGGATTCAAGTGATGAATTGTATAAATGGTAAGAAATATATTGCATTTGTTTAATAATTTAAATTCGAAAAAAATTTAATTTTTAATTTTATTTTCAACCTACAGGTTCACTCAACAAGTCATGCGTAATTTACACGTTGTCTTCACCATGAATCCCTCTACTGATGGCCTTAAAGACCGTGCTGCCACCTCACCAGCCTTGTTCAATCGTTGTGTACTCAATTGGTTCGGTGACTGGTCCGATTCTGCCCTCTTCCAAGTTGGCAAAGAATTCACAACACGCGTTGATTTGGAAAAACCATCTTGGACACCACCCGATTTCTTCCCAGCAGTCTGTCCCCTCGTGCCAACTCAGCCCACTCACCGTGATGCTGTCATCAACAGTTGTGTCTATGTACATCAGACTTTACATCAAGCCAATGCTCGTTTGGCTAAACGTGGCGGACGCACCATGGCTGTCACACCACGTCATTATCTAGATTTCATTCATCACTTCGTCAAACTGTACAATGAAAAACGCAGTGATTTGGAGGAACAACAATTGCATTTGAATGTCGGTCTTAATAAGATTGCCGAAACTGTGGAACAAGTCGAAGAAATGCAAAAGTCATTGGCTGTTAAAAAACAAGAACTACAGGCCAAGAATGAGGCCGCCAATGCTAAACTTAAACAAATGTTTAAGGATCAACAGGAGGCCGAAGTTAAGAAGATACAATCTCAAGAATTGCAAAATAAATTGGCCGAACAAACCGTCAAGATTGAGGAGAAACGTAAATATGTCATGGCCGATTTGGCTCAAGTAGAACCTGCTGTTATTGAAGCACAACAAGGTAAGTCCTACTATAACCCATTTACTTTAAATCTAAATAAGTTTTTATTTAAACAACTTAAGTTAATATTAAGATTTCAATCAAAGAATTTAAGAATAAGTTTAATTAAACATTATTACCACCTCCCCCCTTAAAATATGAAACATTTAGCTGTTAGCGGCATTAAAAAGAAACAATTGGCTGAAATACGTTCCATGGCAAATCCACCGCCACCTGTTAAATTGGCTTTGGAATCGGTGTGTGATTTACTCAATGAGAGTGCACCCGACTGGAAGGCAATGCGTGGCATCATTGTTAAAGATACTTTTATATCGTCCATTGTTAACTTCCAAACTGAACAGATCACGTACGACCCACTTTTATTTTTTTTTCTCTCTATATAATAAACAAAAATATTTATATATCAAAAATCCATATAATCAAACGTAATTACATACCTTCATATATACTATTTAACTCTACTATATCTCCTAACTATTGTCCTAATCTCAAAATCCATTCTACTCATTTATATTTAATCTAAAATCAAATAGTTGTTCTAATTTTTATTGTCTTTCTTTTTATAATAATTCATTGAAATTTTATAAATTTTTGCTAAATTTTTTTATAAAAATTTTCAATATTTTTCTAGAATATTTTCACAATTAAAATTTTTAATAAGAAATCGATCAAGTTTTTCTGTTAGGGCTTTTGTATATAATTTTTTTACCATGATTTTGTCTAAATTCTAATTGGAAAAATTTTGGTCTTTATTTGTTGAAAAGAAACGAATTATTTTTCCCACTTATCCTACAACAACTACCACCAAACAAACCACCTCCAACCACCACCACCATATGCAAAATGCCGCGCACTCTGAATACTATTTTAATTTATTAAGATTTAAGTATTTATTAATTATAATTTTTAGATGCATTTCTTTTTTTTTAATATACTTATACAAACAAAATTAAGTTTATTTTTAAATGTTCAATTTAAATCAGTTTTAGTATATTGAAACATTGTTTTAAGTAAATAATTCCCTTGAAATACTTTTAAATGGTTAGTTTATGGCTTTGACGTTTTTTCTTCCCTTTAAATCAGAAAATTAAACTATTTGCTAATAATTTAGTTTAAAAGCGTTTCTAAGAAAAAAAATTTCAGACCCCTCCTGTTAATTTGAATTGTTTTAAGTTAGAAAATTGCTGCGTTTTTGTTTTGATGTTCTATACTGTTGTGGGGGTTTAACATCCAAAAACTAGTATTATTTTACCCTATTTAAAGCGTCAGTCTGTGATTTCACCTAGTCAAGGTAGCAGACTGCGTGCATTCGTCGTCTGAACTAGATTATAGAATAACGTATATACTAGACTAAAGACTTATCTGTATTCTAGACTATAGACTATTTTGTAGACTTGACTATATAGTAGATTGTATATTATAGATTAAGTAATAGAGTCTATTAAATAGACTATATACAAGACTAGACACCAGATTATAGACTAGACTATAGACTACACTATAGACTAGACTATGGACTAGACTATAGTCTCTTGTATACTAGACTATAGTCTTTAGTATACTAGACTATAGACAAGACTATAGACTAGAATGAAGACTAGAATAGACTGTAGACTATACTATAACTATACTATAGACTAGACCATAGACTAGACTATAGACTAGACTATAGACTAGACTATAGAGTAGACTATAGACTAGACTATAGACTAGACTATAGACTAGACTATAGACTAGACTATAGACTAGACTATAGACTAGACTATAGACTAGACTATAGACTAGACTATAGACTAGACTATAGACTAGACTATAGACTAGACTATAGACTAGACTGTAGGCTAGACTACGGACTAGACTATAGACTAGACTACAGACTAGACTATAGACTAGACTATAGACTGTAGACGAGACTATAGACGAGACCATAGACTAGACTATAGACTAAACTATAGACTAAACTATAGACTATACTAATGACTAGACTATAGACTAGACTATCGACTAAACTATAGCCTAGACTATAGACTAGACTATCGACTAGACTATAGACTAGACTAATGACTAGACTATAGACTAAACTATAGACTAGACTAATGACTAGAATATCGACTAGACTAATGACTAGACTGTAGATGAAAATATGACACTGAGCAAAATTAGAAAAATATAAATTTACTAAAATTAAGTTAACACTATTAAAACAGTATAGTGTGTGTTTGTGCAGAGATTAAATTAAGTTTTATTAGACTAAATGATTTTTAATAAAATTAATGTCTAATTTTTTAACAAATTTGTCTAATACATAATTGTATAATATTTAAATAACCAACAAAATAAATCTCTATATTATATATTAATTCTACTCACCAACAAAACCCGAAAAAACAAAATTTCTGGAACACGAATATAAAAATAAAATACATCCTTCCTCCCCCATAATCAGCTGTAAAATCGATACGCAAACAACAACTTGTTGAAGTGAGAACTATGGCAAATCCACCTTCCGTGGTTAAATTGGCACTTGAATCGATCTGTTTGTTGCTGGGTGAAAATGCCAACGATTGGAAATCGATTCGTGCTGTTATAATGCGTGAAAATTTTATAAATTCAATTGTATCTAACTTCAGTACTGAAATGATAACGTAAGCATGAAGAATTTTTACAAAAAAAAATCTGAAAAGAAAACAAAACAAAAAAAAAAAACATTTTGTTCATGTTTTTTTTTTTTTACTTTTTTTAAATTCAAACTTCTGAATTCAATTCCTCTTTTTTATGATTTTTTGAGTTGTTGTAGTTTTGATTTGTTGATTTTCCAGTAATGTTGTGATTTGAGTTTTATTATTTTTTTCTTTTATTTTGTTTTTAATTGAGTTTATGATTTTGTTTAGTTTCTTTTTCTAACACCCCAGTATTTTGTTTTATTAACCAACTAATTGTTTTATAATTGTAATTAACATTTTCTTTTGTATGTTTTAGTTTTTTTATTATTTTTTGTTCATTTCTAATATTTTTTACAATGGCTTCTGGTTATGTTGCTTTTTGCTTTTAATTGCATTTCATTCACCTGCTTGTTAAATAAATACTAAATGTTTGTTAAGCTATTGATATGATTTGAAATTTATTAATATATTTCTTTCGATGTTTTCTTTTTAATTTTAAACTTTTTAAAAAATAGCGATGATGTTCGTGAAAAGATGAAATCGAAATATTTAAGCAATCCTGACTATAACTTTGAAAAGGTTAATCGTGCTTCATTGGCTTGCGGTCCTATGGTTAAATGGGCTATTGCTCAGGTAAGTTTTTAATCTGTCAGATTAAAAAATATATATTTCCATCTCATTCTCGACATTTCCTGAAATATTAACAAAGATTGGGATTTGTCAATCCCAATTTGTTTCTGAATTTGATAACAAATGTTATTCTCAAAGTATTATCAATTAAAAACATTAAATAAAGTCTAATTCATAATCTAGTCCATAAACTGTTCAATTCTATTCAATGGTCTAATCTACAGTCAAGACTATAGAATAATCTAAAGTCTAATCTAGTCTACAATCTTAAGTCTGGCATATATCCAAGCCTAGCGTCTAGTCTTTCTAGTTCTAATCTAAAACTAATTCTTTTTTTATTCTCTCCTCTACTTAGATCGAATACGCTGACATGTTGAAACGCGTTGAGCCGCTACGTGATGAATTACGCTCACTTGAAGATCAAGCTGAAGTCAACAAGAAAAACGCTGATGAAACTAAATCACTTGTGGAACAATTAGAACAAAGTATTTCTGCCTATAAGGAAGAATATGCTCAATTGATTTCTCAAGCACAAGCTATTAAAACCGATTTGGAGAATGTACAAGCCAAGGTCGATCGTTCGATTGCTTTACTCAAGAGTTTGAATATTGAACGTGAACGTTGGGAATGTACTAGTGAAACCTTTAAATCACAAATGTCCACCATTATTGGTGATGTTCTACTATCGGCTGCTTTTATAGCCTATGGAGGTTATTTCGATCAACATTATCGTACCAATCTCTTTACCACCTGGTCACAACATTTACAATCAGCCAATATACAATATAGAGGTGATATTGCACGCACTGAATATCTCTCGAATCCCGATGAACGTTTGAGATGGCAGGCCAATGCTTTACCCACTGATGATCTTTGCACTGAGAATGCTATAATGTTGAAGAGATTCAACAGATATCCATTGATCATTGATCCTTCTGGTCAGGCAACCACTTTCTTGTTGAATGAATATGCTGGCAAAAAGATTACCAAAACTTCGTTCTTGGATGATTCGTTCCGTAAGAATTTGGAATCAGCCTTGCGTTTCGGTAATCCGCTATTAGTGCAGGATGTTGAAAATTACGATCCCATATTGAATCCCGTTTTGAATCGTGAATTGAGAAGAAGTGGCGGCAGAGTTTTGATAACATTGGGCGATCAAGATATCGATCTGTCACCCTCATTTGTTATCTTCTTGTCTACACGTGATCCTACTGTCGAATTTCCACCCGACATTTGTTCTCGTGTAACATTCGTCAACTTCACTGTGACCAGAAGCTCATTGCAATCTCAGTGTTTGAATCAAGTATTAAAGGCCGAACGTCCCGATATCGATGAGAAGAGATCGGATTTATTGAAATTACAAGGCGAATTCCGTTTGCGTTTGCGTCAATTGGAAAAGAGTCTGTTGCAGGCTTTGAACGATGCCAAGGGTAAGATTTTGGATGATGATTCTGTTATTGCTACCTTGGAGACCTTGAAGAAGGAGGCTTATGACATCAACCAGAAGGTGGATGAAACTGATAAGGTTATAGCTGAAATTGAAACGGTATCACAACAATATTTGCCTTTGTCGGTGGCCTGCAGTAACATCTACTTTACCATGGACAGTTTGAATCAAGTTCACTTCTTGTATCAATACTCATTGAAAATGTTCTTGGACATATTTTCCACTGTTTTGTATAACAATAAGAAATTGGAAGGCAAGTCCGATAACACTGAACGATTGGGCATTATTACGCGCGATCTATTCCAGGTATGCTATGATCGTGTAGCTCGTGGTATGTTGCACAATGATAGATTGACCTTTGCTCTGCTGATGTGCAAGATTCACTTGAAGGGCACTTCTGAAATGAATCTAGATCCTGAATTCAGCTTCTTCTTGAGAAGCAAAGAAGGTCTTTTGGCTAATCCTACTCCAGTGGAGGGCTTAACACACGAACAAATAGATGGCGTTAATCGTTTGGCAACAAGAGTTCCAATATTCCGCAAATTGATCGACAAATTACGTTCGATTCCCGAATTAGGAGCCTGGTTACAACAGAGTTCGCCCGAACAATGTGTACCTCAGCTATGGGATGAGTCTAAGGCTTTGACACCCATTGCCACTTCGGTACATCAATTGCTGTTGATCCAGGCCTTTAGACCAGATCGTGTTATTGCTGCTGCCCACAATGTAGTCAATGCCGTATTAGGAGAAGACTTTATGCAAACGGCTGAAGATGAATTAGACTTTGCTGCTGTTGTTGAGAAACAATTGAATGCCAATACTCCAGCTTTGTTATGTTCTGTGCCCGGTTTCGATGCTTCAGGCCGTGTAGATGATTTAGCTGCTGAATTGAATAAACAAATCTCCAGTATTGCTATTGGTTCTGCTGAAGGTTTCAATCAAGCTGAAAGTGCCATTAATATGGCTTGCAAGACTGGCCGTTGGGTATTGCTTAAGAACGTGCATTTGGCTCCTCAATGGTTGGTACAACTCGAAAAGAAATTACACTCTTTGCAGCCACATTCTGGTTTCCGTCTCTTCTTAACCATGGAAATTAATCCTAAAGTACCAGTTAATCTCTTGAGAGCCGGCAGAATCTTTGTCTTTGAACCACCACCAGGCATCAGAGCCAATTTGTTGAGAACCTTCAATACCGTGCCACCAGGCCGCATGATGAAGACACCCAGTGAAAGAGCCAGATTGTACTTCCTGTTGGCCTGGTTCCACGCCATTGTACAGGAACGTTTGCGTTACGTTCCTCTGGGTTGGGCCAAGAAATACGAATTCAATGAAAGTGATTTGAGAGTGGCTTGTGATACGCTCGACACTTGGATTGATACTACCGCCATGGGCAGAACTAATTTGCCACCAGAGAAAGTACCATGGGATGCTTTAGTAACTCTACTATCGCAATCGATCTATGGTGGTAAAATCGATAACGATTTCGATCAACGTCTATTGACTTCGTTCTTGAAGAAACTCTTTACCGCCAGATCGTTTGAAGCTGACTTTGCTTTGGTCGCTAATGTGGATGGAGCCAGTGGAGGTCAGCGTCATATTACCATGCCCGATGGCACTAGAAGAGATCATTTCCTTAAATGGATTGAAAATCTCACTGATAGGCAAACACCTTCCTGGCTGGGTCTGCCCAATAACGCTGAAAAAGTGTTACTCACCACTCGTGGTACTGACTTGGTCAGTAAGTTGCTGAAGATGCAGCAGCTAGAGGATGATGAAGAATTGGCCTATACCATAGAGGAAACCAATGAACAGGCCGCTGCTGCTGCAGCTCAACGTCAAGAAGATGGCCGTCCTTCCTGGATGAAGGTATTGCATAATTCCGCCACCGCATGGTTGGAATTGTTGCCAAAGAATCTGGCCACTCTCAAGAGAACTGTGGAGAATATCAAAGATCCTTTGTATCGTTACTTTGAACGTGAAGTTACAATGGGCGCTAAATTGCTACAAACTGTCATTTCCGATTTACAAGATGTTGTGCTCATCTGTCAAGGTGAAAAGAAACAAACTAATCATCATCGTTCCATGCTGTCTGAGCTAGTACGTGGCATTATCCCCAAAGGATGGAAACGTTATACAGTGCCAGCTGGCTGCACTGTTATACAATGGATTACCGATTTCAGTAATCGTATTAAACAATTGCAAAAAGTCTCACAATTGGTGTCACAAGCTGGCGCTAAAGAATTGCAAGGTTTCCATGTTTGGTTGGGTGGTCTTTTGAATCCTGAAGCTTATATTACTGCCACTAGACAGTGTGTAGCTCAAGCTAATAGCTGGTCTTTGGAAGAATTGGCATTGGAAGTCACCATTACCGAAACTGGAGCAAATGCCGAATCTAAGGATAGTAGTTTTGGTGTAACCGGCTTGAAATTGCAAGGAGCTCAGTGCAAGAACAATGAATTGTTGTTGGCCTCGACTATTATGATGGATCTACCAGTTACGGTGTTGAAATGGGTCAAGTAAGTTTTATTTTAACATAGTTCTTGCTCAGTTATAGTTTTATTTTAGTTCTAGTTCAGTTCTATTTTAGTTCTAGTTTAGTTCTAGATCAGTTCTAGTTCAGTTCTAGTTCAGTTCTAGTTCAGTTCTAGTTCAGTTCTAGTTCAGTTCTAGTTCAGTTCTAGTTCAGTTCTAGTTCAGTTCTAGTTCAGTTCTAGTTCAGTTCTAGTTCAGTTCTAGTTCAGTTCTAGTTCAGTTCTAATTCAGTTCTAGTTCAGTTCTAGTTCAGTTCTAGTTTAGTTCTAGTTCAGTTCTAATTTAGTTCTAGTTCAGTTCTAGTTCATTTCTAGTTCATTTCTAGTTCAGTTCTAGTTGAGTTCTAGTTCAGCTCTAGTTCAGTTCTAGTTTAGTTCAGTTCTAGTTCAGTTCTAGTTCAGTTCTAGTTCAGTTCTAGTTCAGATCTAGTTCAGTTCTAGTTCAGTTCTAGTTTAGTTCTAGTTTAGTTCTAGTTCAGTTCTAGTTCAGTTCTAGTTCAGTTCTAGTTCAGTTCTAGTTCAGTTCTAGTTCAGTTCTCGTTCAGTTCTAGTTCAGTTCTAGTTCAGATCTAGTTCAGTTCTAGTTCATTTCTAGCACAATTCTACAGTTATAGTTTAAATCTACTTTAGTTATAGTTCAGTTCTGATTCAGTTATAGTTCAAATCTACTTTAGTTCTAGTTCAGTTCTGATTCAGTTCTAGTTTAGTTCTACTTAAGTTAGTTAGTTAGTTAGTTAGTTAGTTAAAAGTTATAACTTTAATATATAAATAAATTTTATTATTCTCTATTTTTTCCTCTATTTTTAGATTAACCAGCGAACATCGTGTCAGCAAATTGACTTTGCCTGTCTACTTGAATTCCACACGCACAGAACTTTTGTTTACTGTTGATTTGGCTGTAGCCGCAGGACAAGATCCACACAGTTTCTATGAGCGTGGTGTAGCTGTATTAACTTCAACAGCTTTGAATTAAATTTAATAAATATTCCTTAAACAATTATTTAAAAATCTAAATATTCAAAATAATTAAAAACTTAATATTATACTTGAATTTAAAACTAATTCCCTTTAAATTTTGTTAACCTATTCCCTATTACATACTTAATCTAATTAAATTAACTATTCCAATGTCTAACATTATACATTTTTTTTAAATAATTTCTTTAAAACATTCTTATTTCAATAAAAAATTATAAATTTTTCTTTTCAAACCCCTAACAAAACTTGAATTTTATTAGAAATATTAGAGGTTTTCGAAGTTTTATTGATAAGGATAAAATATCCTTTTTATTGTTTAGATTTTATCTTTGACATGCGCATTGTGTGTAAAAAGGGGTGTTTGGGCTTAGATACTTATTATATATTGTGTATGCGTGTGTGTGATAGCGTGTCTGTATTTGTGCATTACGTGAAAACATCCTTTTTATTATTGGTTGCAACATTGTATCCTTAACGGGTTCCATGGTGTAATGGTTAGCACTCTGGACTCTGAATCCAGCGATCCGAGTTCAAATCTCGGTGGGACCTAAGAAATTAACTTTTTTATTGGGTTTTCCATGAATTTTTATATATAATAGAGTATTTCAAATATATTCGGAGAATTGTATAATTCAGTTTTTATGGAGGAATTATTCTTTATCGATTTGATAAGGGTATATTGGAGAATTAATTCCAAAATATTTTCTTTTTAATATTAAAATTTAAAGGATCACTCAACTCTAATTCTTTTCCAACTCCACCCTAACTTTACATAAAATTAGTGTAGTTGTTGTTTAAGTTGAGTTTTAATTTGGATCTTATTTGGTTCTAGTTTATTTTAGATGCTAAGTCAGTTCTAGTTAATTTAAAAAAAAAAAACATAAAACTTACTTGCAGTCCGGAATTAATAATCTTCCTCTTAACCACAAACTAATATTCCGGGGAAATCCTTGCGAGGTCACCAAATACAAGACAAATAAAATGTCATAACGGGACTCTAACTTTTATCTAGTTCTACAAAACAGATTAATATATGAAATATGACAATAATCCACATTGATTGTAGTTGTTTCATTTGTATGATTTTTGTATTTACATCCTGAAACCCTAAAATGTCAGGACAGGACTCTTAACTCTTATCTAATTTTAAAAAACAGCCTTATATATATAGATTGACAACAATCCACATCGATTTTAGTTGTTCCATTTGTATAATTTTTATAGTTACATTTTGAAACCGTATGGTCCTGTACCTTAACATCTAGTTTGAAGCATTTCTTAATAAAACGAGAGATGCTAAAACCCGTAAATTGTTCTTTTAATAGTTTGCCATTCCACACACTATTAGCCAAAGTTTCCTTCCAATCCGGAATTTAAAATCAACTTATTGGCAACAAACAAACAATCCGGGGAAAACTTTAAGAGGACGTCAAATACAAGACAAATAAAATGTCATCCGCTTTGTCAGTTATAACAAAACAATACCCTAAAGGAGTGGTAACCACAGTCCAAGTTTTAGCCCTAACGCTTAGCCCATACCCTATAAACCATTTATCCGGCAGACACTATCTCAGCAGCTTCCAACAATTGTGAAATTGTTCCTAGGATAGCCGGAAGAGCCGCCGGCACATTTTTATATCCCTAAACGATATTATAACAACAAAAATCACCTTTATAATCTATTAAATAAGCTAATAATAAGAATTAAGTTAAAATTCAAAAATATCATTTCATTAACTTGCAAAAATTTGCCATTGAAAAATGTAAATAAACAAAACTTTTTTCTCATTACACTAACAACTCCTTTAATCTTTTACAATTACAATCAATTTTGCCGCTAATTTGCTCTTAATTTATGACATTTCAATTTAGTTTTACTCTAGTCGTCGTCGAAATCGTTTGCAATTGTAAGATCGCTCCTCGTTTTTGTTAAATATTATTAATAAAAATTGTTTATAATTAATAAAATGTTTATAAAAGTGTTATTTAAATGTTTTTTAATAAAAATAAATGATTTATTTAAAAATTTGTGGCGAAATAAAACGGTTACGGTTGTTTTAATATCGGAGTCGGTTGCTTTCGTGTCGGTGTGTTTGTGTTTGTTGAAAAAGCATCTACTTATTATTTATGTGTATGAAAAGTGAAATAGAAAATTAAAAAAAGAAGAAAAATAAAAAAAGGAAAAAATGAAAAAAAATAAAATGCTTTATTTAGCATTATGGCCTTTAATTAAAAGTAGTTGCTTATTAGTGAAAATTAAATAAAAAGTGTAGTGTTATTTTATTAGTGTATTATTAAGGAATATTAGCTTTTCCTTGTTGGAAAGCATATTGTTCGCAATGTCAAAACCAGAAAGTTAAAGGTATGTAATCATAATTTTTATTTTTTATTATTTTAAAATAATTATAAATAAAATATTTAATAAAACCATTTTTATAAAAAAATTGATTTTGATTAGAAATAATGCCCGAATTATCAAGTTATTAAAAAATACGATTCTTCAATTGAAATTTTTCGCTTTAAAACAAAATTTTCAATAAATATATTTAGATACCCGACATTTTAATAAAACTTCCAACTGTATTTAAATAATTCTAAAATAAATATTAGGGGAAATTAAAACATAATTTGTTACGTGTATTAAATTTTTTATGGTCGAAGTCTGTTTCATTATTATGTGAAATATTGAAGTTAATTCTCTTATAAACCGTAGTAAAACGATAAAATTCCCATACAGCCCCCTATAACGAAAATCGATTTGCATTATTTAAGAGTAGATAAAATTAAAATAAATTATTTTAGTATAAAAATAAATAAATTACATTTTTAATATTCGTATATCTTGTGTAGGGTATCAAATTATCGGCCAAGACCAACTAAACTTTTTTACTAATTTTTTTTTGTAATATTTTTTTTTTTTTTAAATAATGTTATTATTATTTTTTCTATTAAAAAATGTTTATTTAGTTCTATTACATTTGTTATTCTGTCGCTGTTCTGCTCTCTGCTTTACTTACACTTAGCAGAGGAATATAATTCATTCTATTACTTGCATATCATCTATTCTATTACATTTGCTGGTTTCCTCTCTTTCTCTCATTGTATTGACATTTCCTTTCAGTTCCGCTATTTATTAGTAGATTTATTTATACTAGGGTTGAAAAACTTGCTAAAAATTTACTTTTTTTCCAATCGATCGTTAAAAGTACTATGCATATACACATGAAATACGTATGTATGCATGTATGTATAATTTCTTTAAAGAAATAAAATAATACAAACAGACATGGATAATTAAACTTTTGAAATTTGTGGTATGTAAAATTCGTATTTTTTATGACTTAAATTTATTTCTGTTATCGGATAGTTATTTCTTAGTAATAATATTCTTAGTAATAATATTTTCTCTAGTCTTCAGATTACAATTTCCTCTAGTCTTTATTATCTGGTAATACTTTTCTGTTGACTTTTGTCAATTATTCTTCTTTAAAGTTATTCGAATAAAAACTTACAATATTTTTTTTTAGAGTAGTCGACATTTTTAAAAATTTAACGAATAAAAGATATGGGAAAAAAGGTTTGAGTACATTTACGTATACATACGTCAGTTACGCTTACGTATACATACGTCAGTTACTTAGTACAATTTCAAAATATTTCAAAGATGAAACTGAGTTTTTTTAATGATATAAGTATGTATACGATGTTTAACTTAAATAAAAGAAATATATGTGCATTTCATAAGCTACTTAACATGTTTAATAACCACCATTAAACAATATGGATGTGTATTGTATTTTTCATTCCCTATGTATTACATTGAAATATTGGGTAATTATTAGAATCTAAAACGATCTAGCCGTCTATCCGTGTGCCTGTTCAAAACACGATAGGACGAGTTACAGAATTGAAATTTTAAACAAATATGTTTTGCTTTGTATTGAAAAAAAGACAATATCTATCTACGATTTAATATAGCACCCATATATAAGTTTCTCATCAGAAAATTAGTTTAACGTACATAACTCGCTTAGAAATGCCTCTATATCATCTAAATTCTACATAAACATAGAATCACTTCTAAAACAACAAGCATTCTACTTTTTAAATTGCAAAATATAAATTGTTATAAATTGCAAAAAGTAGTAAAAGATTTGTTTCATTTATAACAGATCTTTTGATTTAGTAATCGTGTATTTCTTTAAATACAAAATTTTATTCGAATACATATTCGATTATTCAACAAAAATTATTCGAATTATTTCTCATTCTAAAATGTAAATTTTTTATTCGTTTGCAGAAAAACAAAAATTTTTTCTCGATTAATCGAATAATACTTATTCGAATGACAACCCTACTACATATATACTATTGTTAATGTATTGAACATGATTGTAAATAAACAATAGTTTTATAAAAGGTCCAGTTAACCAGCGATTAAAAATTTTAATCTCAGTACAAAATGTTAAAATAACTGAAATTTTTAGAAATGGATGTGAAAAATCGTTAATTTTTGGTGGATTCCATGAAAAGAAATTATGCAATACAAATTGCAAAACAGTTTTTAGAGTATTTTAGGTTCACAAAATGTTTAGAGATTTTCGATTTAATTAAATTTTAAAATTCATTATATTATTTTCAAATTTATATACCCCTTGGAATGCATTTAAAATAGTTTTGCAGACTCTTAGAAATATTTTATTAATTTTTTCTCACGATAATCTCAAAATTACGGAGTTTTCGAGACCCATTTCAAAAGAGATTGCCGGCATTTTTATTTTAATATATTGTACTGAAATCAGATGTTTTACCGCTGAAAGTGGTCCACGTTGCACTTCAATATGTAGGCGGGGCCCTTCGTTATGTAATAAAACTTATTTCGCAAACTTTCTATCTAAATGCATTTTATTTTTGTTTAAACAAGTATGAATGTATAGTCGGGCATAGCCGATCATATGATAACCTGCACCATCCAGTATGTTAAAAATGGAGATTTTCATTTTAACTTTTTTCCGGAATATTTTTACTTTTTTTTGGCAAGAGGGGTCTAATTTAAAATTATTTATGTAGAATTTAAAAGTGTTAATTATTAGTGTGTATATGTGAATTTTGACCTTCAAGTCATTTTCTGAAGTAGACTTTGTATGGGGGTTATAAAACTATGTTTTTCCGACTTTTGTTGACATAAAAAATCATTTAACTTAAATTATGAGCCCAAAGGCTCTATTCGGAGGGTAATGTTGTTTGGGGGCAAAGCGAAATAATGGACTGATTTTATCTATTTTCGTCCTTGGGCCAAAAAAAAAAGAGTGTGTACCAATTATGTATTGACTCCAAGTATACCGAAGGGTTAATTTTTATAGATCTCGGATTTAAAAGAATTAACAATGATCGATTGAAGCAGTCATTTTCTATGTTCTCGGACAGTACATTCACATTTTAGATTTATAGAACTTAGGCAACAAATTGTAATTAAAAAATTAAACTTAATTATTGCCACAAATTGTCTTGTTTTCTAAATCCATTATCACAGGTACAGCAAAACTGTGAGAGATTGTAGCATACACGTATGTATGTATGAATCTTGAAAAGGTTAACACATGTTCATAAAATAGTTTATAGAATAATAAAAATTAGCAATAATATATGTTTAATGGCTAATTAAAAAAACTCAAAAGTCCAAATTTTTCTCATATAAACGCATATACCTATATGAACTCTAAAATAATTGAATATTATTTAAATAGTATTATAAATTTATATACTTTTATATATACAGACATATGTATATGAATTTTGATTTGATATTAAACTATGTACACATGTATGTATAACTAATTTCAATACTAGAAGTTGATCCGACTGAAAAATAAATTTTCGAACCACCTTGTTATTAAAAATAGGTTGGATCGTCGGAAATTAAGCAAAAACTTAAATCACATTATTCCGGACATACATACATATATACATGTGTATGTATTGAATTCATTATTGCAATTATTCCAATGTCTAGCATTTTTTGCTAAACATAGGGATTTGCTAATTGACACAAAAAAGAGATCATCTTTTGAGCTAAAATAGAAAACTTTTAATTGACTCAATTTTTTTCAAGCGGTTCTATGGTGTAATGGTTAGCACTCTGGACTTTGAATCCAGCGATCCGAGTTCAAATCTCGGTAGAACCTGGTCGAAACAAGGCAAATTTTTTGTAAGCAAAACTTTTCAAATATTAATTCAATTGCAAGAAACAGAAATATACATACATATTATGCATAAATAAAATTTGTAAAAACATTATTTAAATAAATTTTGATTACGATGCAATAAACGAGGTATGTATTTGTAGCATATTTTAGGGAGGAATGATAAATAGCGAAATATTCTTTATTGTGGATTGCAATTTTTCACATGCGCATTACGAATACCGCAAATTAAAGATTTCAATTGTAACCGCGTAAAGCAAGTGGTTCCATGGTGTAATGGTTAGCACTCTGGACTCTGAATCCAGCGATCCGAGTTCAAATCTCGGTGGAACCTAAATAACTAGAGATTTCTTTTGTATTTATTGTATATTTTTATAGCATTTAAAAAAATTTAATTTATTAATAGATTTTTAAAAATAAATAAAAAATATTAACTTTCAAGGTTCCACCGAGATTTGAACTCGGATCGCTGGATTCAGAGTCCAGAGTGCTAACCATTACACCATGGAACCAGCTGACTGAAGGTCGACCAATTGTGATTTTGTAGATATGAAATGGTTGTATTATTGTATCACTCAGTGAAGTTTAAAACCTTATTGTTTGGTGACAGTAGTGGCGAATTAAACTAATTTATAAATGTACAATATATTTTGGAAAATATTGAATACACAGAAAAAAATAATACATAACTTGAATGAATTTTGTAATAAATTGTATGAATCGAATATGACTTTTTTCCCAAACCATTTTCATTCAAAATATGTTTCCATATTTAGTAGATAGTAATCCTTTATTAGCGAATTTTGTATAAAAAAAATTAGAAAATCAAATGCTGAAAAACAAAATCTTAAACAGGAAAACATCAGCAAACATAGTTGAATATCTATTCTTCATTATATAATTATAATTAAGTTTTCGACAACAACTGCCTTATTCATAAACATTTATCAACCTTTGATAAAAGTTTATGAGTAAGACCCTAAATTTCTTCAAAAAGAGCTACAAAGGATTTAAATTAACTTAACGTAGATGAATCTTAATATTTGGTCAAACTGTAAGTTTGATTAGAATATTAGGCAAACTTATTGGATGAATACTTTTACAATATATAATAGGTGAGAGAAATCTCTTCAATGTTTGGTGCTTCTCATTGATATGTTTGTCACTATTACACTTTGTCTCACATGCATTTGTATAGAAATCCTTACTCTGGTAATTATATATTCTTTGTCACAGCTAAGCTTTTCAAGTGTTAAAATGTATGATATGCTGGATTAAGTCCATTTCATGATCTGGACTGCCATGATCCCAGTTCTAACTATAGATTTCACACGTACTGGTTGGTTATCAAGATTTTACTTTTTGTTCACTTTTAAATATTGTTCAGAGTGTCCTCTCCAATAGGATTATATAGGCAGTTAGAGAACATAATGGAAG
Organism: Lucilia cuprina; assembly: GCF_022045245.1. Taxonomy (NCBI): domain Eukaryota; kingdom Metazoa; phylum Arthropoda; class Insecta; order Diptera; family Calliphoridae; genus Lucilia; species Lucilia cuprina. Next base: position 50,020,155 of record NC_060953.1, on the reverse strand, counting down.
TAAATGGTTATTTTCATAGAAATTATTAAAATTCGATGTCACTACATACAAACAAGTAAGAAGTTATTGTCGGGTGAGGCCGATCATATAATACCCTACATAATAAAGCATTTAAGTTGAATTGTATCTTGCCTCAGATATATTAAAGCCATTTATTTTTGATGAAATTGTGGATATTTAAGTCAAATGTTGAAGGGGAGCTTCTTGTAGAAGCTAGGGTTAAATGAGGCCCTGTAGTCATAAAATTCACGAGGCTCATCAAGGCTAGTATTAAACTTGGCTTTGCGGCTTTTTGTCGCGATACAAGTATATTAAAAATAATTATAAACTTAAAAGTCTTATTCGGCGAGTTCAGTTGAATGGGGGCTAAGTGAAATAATGAATTATCTTCAAAATTGTAGTTTGATTACGGACAGGCGGATGGACATAGCTAAATCGACTCAGAATGATTCTATACTTTAATATTTTTGTGCGTAACAAACATCAGCACAAACCCAATACACCCTCGCCACTAAAGTGATGTAGGGTTTAAAAACGATTATATTTTGCGATGTCCCTGGAAAACATTTTACCATTTTTCACCAAAAATTATAAATTAACGTCAAAGAAAAGTGTTAAGTGAACTCATATTTATCAGAGCTGTAAATGTATCATTCATTTCTCATATTAATTCATTTACGAATTGGCTTAATTTTGAATTAATTCCTTTCACAAAAAATGAGAATTGGTAAAAATAAATTTCAATTCATTTCTAATTCATTTGAATTGAATTTATTTTGAATTAATTCAAATTAATTAGAAACGAATTGTAATTCATTTGAATTGTAAATTTTACCAAATTAATTTGAATTGACGCAAATTTCATTCATTAATTTTTTATATAAAAAGAATTAATTCAAAATTTGCTAATTCAATTCACAAATAATTCACGAATTAATTCAAAAATTAATGATTCAATTACAGTTCTGATATTAATGAAAAGTATGTACTTTGTTTTTTGTAAATTTAAAATGTACTGGCAAAAATGATACGTCATCTCTAATCTCATCTCTAAATGTTTTACATATTGTCGAAAAAGGTTAATACATATGCGAATAATTTTATTCAAATTTCCCTTTAAAATTTATCTAAAATAGAAAATTTAGAAAACTAAAAACAGTTAATTTTCGAACAATTCGTATATTAACTAAGACATTAACCAATTAATATTCATTCACAATAGTGACTCAGCTCAGCCATGAACAAATGCTGCTAATGCTTTTAAAAACACAACATAAGCGGCTTATAAAGCAACATCTAGCGAATATAGAAGTCGGTATAAACGGTCTGGATTCCGACAAAAATTGACAAATAATAGTAAACTATAAAAATCGATTTTTTTTTAATTGTTCATATTTATTGAAGTGTGAATTAAAAATTTTTATAATGTTCAACCAAAATATATTTTTTATCAATACTCAAAATCAAAACAATTTGTATATATATTTGCAATATTTATTAAAATCAATTATTTGTATATATTTTAAATAACCCAAGAGACAAATTATATAATTTATATTCTAGCATTTCAACTTCTCCTGTTTCACCGATTATGTTAATTTTTAATTGCTACGCTTATTAATTTGCTTATTAAGTTTTATTGATTTGTTAATTCTGGCGCTTGAAGACATAATAGCTTTGACGTTGTTATAATTAATTAAACGTTTTTTTTTTAAGCAACCCACTGTTGCTAAACGTATTCTTACAAATATTTACATAAGTAGATATTATAATATTTAATTTAGCTTAATTTTAATAGAGCATTTTCACAGTCGTTGTTTATATATCAATAAAATTTTTAAATATTTGATCTGCTTTAAAATGCCAATATTTTAAACACACTTCAATAAAATCTTTAATGCTTGAAAAACAAATCAAATATTTTAATTTTCATAATTTAATTTATGCAACACTTTTAAATCAATACAAATAATAAAAAATCTACTTTTTTGATAAAATTTTATGATAATTTTATTTTATTATCAAAAAACAAGAAATATTTATTAGTTAATTAAACAAACACATCAAATACAAACCACTTGTGTTAGAAATAAAACTAAATATAGCCATAACAATTTAATAATTGCATTTTAAAAGCATTAGATAGAATTTCAAAATGTACGTACATATGTGTTGACCCCGGGGTTGTTCTGCGGTTCTCCTTTTGACAATTAATACCTCAAATCATTTATTTAAACGATTAATAAGGTAGCTAATGTTTTATCAGAAGAAAATAAAAGTCGGCGAGGTCGACCATATAAAACCCTGCACCTTCTACAAAAATAAAATGTTTTAGTAGCCATAATAAAGTATTTAAGTTGAATTGAACCTTGTCTCAGATTTACATACTTAAGCCGTTTATTGTTGAATAAAACTCTGGAAATTTAAGTAAAGTTTTGATGGCGGCTTTTCATAGGGGCTAGGGTCATATGCGGACCTATTATTATGGAATTCGTGAGGGTATAGAACTTAGTTTTGCAGCTTTTTGTCGAGATATGGGTATATTAAACGTAATTATGAATTTAAAAGTCTTATTCAGCGGGTTCAGTTGTATGGGTGCTAGGTGAAATAATGGACTGATGTAAACCATTTTTAACAGGCTACGGTACCATTGAAAATCATGTGCCAAATTTCATTGAATTATCTCCAAAATGGCGACCTGTAGTTTGATTACAAGGTTTATAAGCCCTATACGAGAGTTCAGTTGTATGGGGTCTAGGTGACCCAATATACCCTCTCCACTAAAGTGGTGTAGGGTAAGTGCATAATAAACCCTTGATAACTTTATGAATATGTGATTTGTTGCTTAAATATTGGCTATTAACTATTTAATTTATAGCTATTTTATAAATTAATATAAATTATAATTTAAATATATACCCACTATTCTTTCTAAACAACACTTTAGAAATCTAACGCTGGCGTTTTATTTATTTTGTCATTTTAATTTTATATTTGTATTAGAAAATTAAAACTATTATGCCAATTAAAAGTGTTTTATTTAATAAATAGTCTTTGCTAAAGTTAAACGTATAAAAAAATGATATATTTTGACTTATTTCTTTGATTTATGTCTTAATTTTTAAGTTAGACAATTAAATATTCAAACAAGTTTTATAAACTTGTATGTTTGACAGTTGATTCAATCAACAAACTATAAATTTAGTTTTTTTTAATACTAAATTTATACTTGCATAGAATTTCAGTTTGTTTTATAATGTCTCCATCCTGGCAACTATTTTTAAATTAGACACATGACAGGCCACTTTCCTTGACAAATGCTATAAAGCTAGTTGATTTAATGGTTTAAGCTTTGAAAAGTTTGAACTAATTATTGCAAAAAATTTTAAAATTAATCACAATTTTAATGTTTTTTATACCCACCATCAAAAAAGATGGGGGGTATATTGTTTTTGTCATTCCGTTTGTAACACATTGAAATATTCGTCTAAGACCCATAAAAGTATATATATTCTGGGTCCTTATTAGATTCTAAGACGATCTAGCCATGTCCGTCCGTCTGTCCGTCTGTCCGTCTGTCTGTCTGTCTGTCTGTTGAAAACACGATAGAGTCCAAACGGAAGTAGCTAGCGAGCTGAAATTTTGCACAGATACTTATAGTTGATTCAGTTTGTTTGGTATTGAAAATGGGCAATATCGGTCCACGATTTCGCCTAGCCCCCATATAAGGCCTCCTTTAGAATATGACATTATCGCCAATAACTGACTAACAAAAGCATCAATAGCGCTGTAATTCGGCACAAACATGTTTTATGGGGACATAAATCTTTTCATAGAATTTCATAAGGATCGGTCCATAATTGACCCTACCCCCCATACAAAGTACCCTTCAGAAAATGACTTTATCGTTCACAACTGACTAACAGAAGCATCAATAGCGGTGTAATTCGGCACAAACATGTTTTATGGTGACATAAATCTCTTCGTAGAATTTTATAAGGATCGGTCCATAATTGACCCTACCCCCCATATAAAGTCCCCTTCAGAAAATGACTTTATCGCCAATAACTGGCTAAGAGAAGCATCAATAGCAGTGAAACTCGACACAAACATGTTTTATAGGGACATAAATCTGTTCATAGAATTTCATAAGGATCGGTCCATAATTGACCCTACCCCCCATACAAAGTACCCTTCAGAAAATGACTTTATCGTTCACAACTGACTAACAGAAGCATCAATAGCGGTGTAATTCGGCACAAACATGTTTTATGGTGATATAAATCTCTTCGTAGAATTTTATAAGGATCGGTCCATAATTGACCCTACTTCCCATATAAAGTCCCCTTCAGAAAATGACTTTATCGCCAATAACTGGCTAAGAGAAGCATCAATAGCAGTGAAATTCGTCACAAACATGTTTTATAGGGACATAAATCTGTTCATAGAATTTCATAAGGATCGGTCCATAATTGACCCTACCCCCCATACAAAGTACCCTTCAGAAAATGACTTTATCGTTCACAACTGACTAACAGGAGCATCAATAGCGGTGTAATTCGGCACAAACATGTTGTATGGGGACATAAATCTTTTTGTAGAATTTTATAAGGATCGGTTCATAATTAACCCTACCCCCCATAAAAAGACCCCTTCAGAAAATGACTTTGTCGCTCATAACTGGCTAAGAAAAGCATCAATAGCGGTGAAATTCGGCACAAACATGTTTTATGGTCTCATAAATCTCTTTGTAGAATTTTATAAGGATAATTGACCCTATACATAATTGACCCTATCCCACCTAAAGGGTCCCTTTCAGAAAACGACTTTAATGCTCATATCTACCTTAAGAAGCATATATATAACAATAATATTCGACATATAAAAGTTTTATGGGAACTAAAATCATTTTCTTAAATGAGTCCATTATTATATGATTATGATACCCCTAATAATGTGCTCTTTAGACAACGAATTCAACGCTCATTACTACAAAATTCTACATACACAAGTTTCGTGCGAGCCAAAATCTCCCTATCAAATTTTATAAGGATCGATCCTTATTGAAAGTAAGAATATCGCTTCACGTTTTCTCCTATCCCTATTAAAATGCCCCCTTCAGAAAATAACTTTATCGCTAAGAGATGTATGCTCATATCTGCTCATAACATATATATAAAGCAATAAAATTCGACATAAAAAAGTTTTATAGGAAATAAAATCATTTTCATAAATTTAATGAAAATGGATTTATAATTGACCTTACCAAGGTCCCCTTCTGAAAATGACTTTAAGACTTATTACTGACCCAAAAATGTAAGTACATCAGTAAAATTCTACATAAACATGAATGATTTGATGTTGGGTATATAAGATTCGGCATGGCCGAATATAACACTCTTACTTGTTTAGTGTGAAGATTGTATTGCCAGTAAATTAAAATTCAGTTTAAGATACTATGCTTTAAAAGTTTGACTTGAATTTTAACATCAGATATATAGAATTGTACTGTATAGAAGATATATTTAACTATTAAATATAAAATAAAAAAAATTAGTTATTGGTGGGAAATGTGAGTGATCACAGATTTTCAACATTTTCGTAATTAGAGCGTTATTTAAGGATATACGGCTGTTTTTAAGTTTTCCATATAAAATTATATTTTTGATGGGAAATATAAACGATCACAGGTTTTACTATTTTCTTTATTAGAATGTTCTTTAAGGATCTACAGCCGATTTTAAGTTTTTCTTATAAAAATTGATTTTTGGTAGAAATTATGGAGGATGACAGATTTTCTTTTTTTTTCTCAATTGCAGCGTAAATTAAGGATCTACAGCCGATATTAAGTTTTTTATATAAATATTTGATTTTTTGTGAGAAGTATGAGTGATCACAGATTTTCACTATTTTCTCTATTAGAGCGTTATTTAAGGATCTACAGCCGATTTTAGATTTTTCATAAAAAAGTTGATTTTTGGTGGGAAGTATGAGTGATCACAGATTTTCACTATTTTCTCAATTAGAGCGTTATTTAAGGATCTACAGCCGATTTTAGATTTTTCATATAAAAGTTGATTTTTGGTGGGAAGTATGAGTGATCACAGATTTTCACTATTTTCTAAATTAGAGCGTTAAAAAAGTTGATTTTTGGTGGGAAGTATGAGTGATCACAGATTTTCACTATTTTCTCATTTAGAGTGTTATTTAAGGAACTACAGCCGATATTAAATGTTTCATATAAAAATTGATTTTTGGTGGGAAATATGAGTGATCACAGATTTTCACTATTTTCTCAATTAGAGCGTTATTTAAGGATCTACAGATGATTTTAGATTTTTCATAAAAAAGTTGATTTTTGGTGGGAATTATGAGTGATCACAGATTTTCACTATTTTCTCAATTAGAGCGTTATTTAAGGATCTACAGACGATTTTAGACTTTTCATAAAAAAGTTGATTTTTGGTGGGAATTATGAGTGATCACAGATTTTCACTATTTTCTTGATTGGAGTGTTATTTAAGGAAATACATTTTTGGTGGGAAATATGAGTGATCACAAATTTTCACTATTTTCTCAATTAGAGCGCTATTTAAGGATCTACAGACGATTTTTGATTTTTCATAAAAAAGTTGATTTTTGGTGGGAATTATGAGTGATCACACAGATTTTCACTACTTTCTCAATTAGAGCGTTATTTAAGGATCTACAGCCGATTTTAGATTTTTCATATTTTCACTATTTTCTCAATTAGAGCGTTATTTAAGGATCTACAGCCGATTTTAGATTTTTCATAAAAAATTTGATTTTTGGTGGGAAGTATGAGTGACAACAGATTTTCACTATTTTCTCAATTAGAGCGCTATTTAAGGATCTACAGACGATTTTTGATTTTTCATAAAAAAGTTGATTTTTGGTGGGAATTATGAGTGATCACACAGATTTTCACTATTTTCTCAATTAGAGCGTTATTTAAGGATCTACAGCCGATTTTAGATTTTTCATATTTTCACTATTTTCTCAATTAGAGCGTTATTTAAGGATCTACAGCCGATTTTAGATTTTTCATAAAAAAGTTGATTTTTGGTGGGAAGTATGAGTGATCACAGATTTTCACTATTTTCTCGATTAGAGCCTTTTTTATGGAACTGGGGCCGATTTTATATTTCTCATATAAAAATCGATTTTAAATAAATATTGATATCTGGTAGGAAATATGAGCGTTATTTAAGGATTTACGGCCGATTTAAATTTTCCATATAAAAATTGATTGTTGATGGGAAGCGTTATTTAAAAATCTACGGCTGATTTCAAGTTTTCCATACAAAAATGGATTTTTGTTGCAAAATATGAATGATCACAGATTTTCACTTTTTTCTTAATTAGAGCGTTATTCAATGATATACGGCTGATTTTAGGTTTTCCATATAAAAATGGATTTTTGAAAAGAAATATGAGTTATCACATTAAAACTGTAAATTTTATTGCATGTTGTATTTGTTTAAGAGACAACTAAAACAAAAAAGGAGTATTATGAATTGCAAATATGTTTATATACATAAATATAGCAAAATACCACAAAACATTTTTTTAATGACATCTCCATAAATGCTGAAAACTTTCTAAGTAACCCTCGAACTGCATATGCAAAAAAAAAAAAAACAAAAATTTTTTATCAAACTCTGCATGCATGGTTAAAAATCTCATCACTTATGTTTTTAGATAGTGATACAATAAAATTAACAGTTTATAAAAACACATTTTTATTACTTGATAACCAAAACCAAAAAAATCTGCTAAAAAAAGAAAACAAGAACTGGTTTTTATTTTGCTTATAACGATGATTTAGCACTTGTTTCAATAGGTTTTGTACTCTTAGGCAGTGTACGATGCAGCTCATATAAACTTTTCCATACCATTAGTTTCTGCATTTCTGGTAAATCAATAAAATTTAAATCATCGCCGATATTCAAACATTTAAATGAGTTTTTATCGTGGCGTTGTAATGAACGCCATTTAACACCATCTATGCCTGGAATTTTTCCAGTTTCCGCAAATAATGTCCACAATGAAATCATGCGTTTCATACAGCGATATTCGCGGCTTTGTCCTTCCATTGGTTTGGCCAAAACACTGCTGAAAAGATACGAAAGTTCATCGGTGTGTGCTGCGCCAGTAACAGCAGTAGTCTTCACTGATTCATTATCAAGGGAATGCATTAAACGAAAAGGATTAATAAGTTTGTTTGAATTAAAATCGAAACGATAGAGAAAAGTGGAAGTTTTACGGGCATACTTTAAACGTGCATCAATGGTTTTTTGTATGGGATGCCAGTTATATGCATAACTAATGATCTGAAAAAATTAATTATTTTTAAAATCATAAAATTAATTTAGTATTAACAGTTACTTCATATAGGTCTTCCAAAGTGGGCTCTTCTCCTTTAACATGAATTTCTCGCAATTTTAAACCCTTTTCCTGACACTCTACACTGCCAATTTGATGTGCTGCTCCTTTTGGAACATATTTAGTGCAGGTTTCTAAAACTTTTAAACTATCCGGCAAATTTTTGACAGCACCTGGGATTTTTAAATATGTAAATCAAATAATTAGCTTTGAAATATAAAAATAAATATTTTAAGTATTACGTACTCTTTTGAAAGAACAAACCCTCCATAGAATTCGCTCCCAAAATTATAGGTATTTTATTACCCCAAGCATTTTCTAATAGCTCCTCCACCGGCTTACAAAACACCGTGTGAGCCGTAAAGTATGGTTCAACATTTGGACCAAATAGAAACATTTCTCTTTCATTTGTCTGTACAATTTTTCTTTCCGCTTCTAAGATTTCAGTAGCTGTTAAACTACGCAGATATTTAAGAATGTGCTTTTCCTTTTGTTTTCCTTGATAACCTGCTGCTACAGCCAAATCATAAGCACGTTTAGTACATTCAGTAGTTGCCCAATCTGCTGTCGCTACTCCCGATTGTAAAATTGCTCGTTGGAACAAACCTCTGGCATGTTCACTTAACATAAGAAATTGTATAGCTGCTCCGCCAGCACTTTCACCGAAGAGCGTTACACATTCCGGATTACCTCCGAAACTGGCTGCATTCTTTTTAACCCAATTCAAGGCTAAAATAATGTCTTTTAAACCGGCATTACCGGGTGTATGTAGGACAGGATCTTCTAGGCTGAGGAAACCTGAAAGAAAATAAATTTACGCATTTATAATGCTATTCATTTATGAATTTCTAAACATTGGTTTCTGTTTTATTCACTGCATTCACTTTACACCCTTGTTTTTCATACAACATGCAACAAATTGGTCCACGAATGTCAGACTTCACTCAATAAAATGACATTAAATGAATATGAACATTTTTCGATAATTATATATAATGAGGATCATTTGGAATTTTTAGATATGGTGAAGCCTCCGCCTTGGTGTTATTGCAATTCCGGGTTATAAAGAGCTGGCTAATACATCTAGTCTGGCCGAGACTGAAAAATTGGTTACAGTCTACTGTTTGGCTTAGTCCTTGCATAGATTGAAAGTGGTCAGATCACCGCATAATCCGGTACTACGGGTGGCTAGTTGCCCGTATGACTATGTCCTGGCTGGTCAGTTGGTTGAGGTTTCTTCGGTATCCACGTAGTGGCTGTAGTTTAAACCCAAATTCGGGGAGAGTAAGTGGCGGTTAAAATACTGATGTAAGATAAAGTCAATATTTCGGGATAAGTTCGGTGCTGTTGCCGAAAACAAAAGATACCCCACAGAGGAGTGGCTGTGGGACTAAGCGCTGGAAATATGAATGTGAGGTTCGGCGGGCCTTACCCCACCCGTCTACCTAGTTAATGTGTCGTATTTTTTCTCTTATAAATGTGTCGTATGAATGAGATGTGTGCTGGGTTGAATAATGATGGAAGAATGGTATCATATACATATGATACCATTGATTCTTCCTTCCTTGTCCAGATATATGTGAGTAAGAACAATGTCGTCGGCTAATTGATGGATCGTACTTCGGTCCACCGGTTACGTCTCTAGGTGTTGTTGACGCATCAACATAGGCCATCCAATGGTTAAAGATTAGATAGCTCGAGTACTCCAGCAAAGTACTTGTGCATGGACGGGTCAAAGCCAATGTACAAGAATTGCCAACTGAGTTCTTCATTGAAGAATAAAGGGGCGATGGTAGACCGTTCTTAAGTCTACCCAGCGGGTGAAAAAGACCACTGTGAGATAAGCACGTCTGGGAAGATGCTCACGTTAAAACTCTCGACATTCGTATGCCCTTTGTGTGTTTTCCTTTCTTTTAAATATATTTAGCCTTGGCTTTGGTCTGGACTAATTAGTCTACTTGCTCGTTCACAAAGAACTGAGACTGATTTCATGGTTAATAAGATTTCAAGAAGTTCGATTCTTAATTTCACGCAATAGTCAAGAGCTATTAAAGACTCGGTTTCTTAAAAAAAATTATGAATTTAAAATCAACCTACCTAAAGCTCCCAATCGATATTGAACTGTAATCAAAATTACATCTTTGTGCATAAAATAATCCGGTCCATACCATTCACGATTCGCTTCGCCAAATTGAAAACCACCACCATATATCCAAACCATAATAGGTCTAGCTTTCAGAGGTTTAAGCTACAAAAATTTAAAAATCAATAAAAAAATCAAAAAGTTTTAAATAATAACCCACATTATTTGTATAAACATTAACGAATAAACAATCCTCAGAACCTTCTATTGTTTGCGGTTCCAAGGGAGAACATTGCATTGGCTTTTCACCATACATGGTACAATCTTTGACATCTTTCCATGCTGTCATTGGTTTGGGAGCTCTAAATCTTAAATCACCCATGGGGGGCAGAGCATAGGGTATGCGTTCAAAACTATAGTAGATTTTTTTGTAAAGTGTATATCGTTTGTAACCTCTTATTTTGCCGGTATGAATTTTAATTTCCACTTTTTCATTATCGACCGGTTTTTGATTTTGATTAATTTTGAATTCCAAAGTTCTGTAAAAAAAACAAAACAATAATACAAATGCAGGTGATAAAAATATTATTTCTAAAAGTTATAAATATTTTTATTGCTAATTTGGTTAAGTTGTTTTAAATGATAAGCCAACGTAAGGGTATTAATTTAAAGAAATAAATTTAACATTAGAATATATAAAAAACGTTTATAACATTTTTTATAACAAATCTTGTCTTATGAGCCATGAACATTTTTAAGGGTGTGAGTCAAAGTGGTTTGTACGATTCCCACAAATTACTTATGTCTGCACAAATTCGAAAAGGTGTTCAAGCTTTTTTTACAGTTTCCATCGAATTTAATATTAATTAAGTCTCAAATGTTAACGCTACATTTGTCTATATATTAATTAATTTAAATGAACATCCATAATATTTGTTTATTGTTTTCGTAAACAATTTGTATTTTTTTTTTAAATATTTTTATTACTTTATTTTATAGAATATTTTATCTTTTTCACTTAATTCAAAAGCCATTTTTTTTGAAATCAGTAGTAATCAGTTTTTTCGATTTGTTCGTAGATCGTGTTAATGTTTTCCATTCGAAATTTATTCTAATACTAAATGCATTTTGTGACAAGTAATGTGAGCTTGTGCGAGACCTATGAATTTGATTTGATAATAGAGCAATTGTACTCGCTCGTACATTAGATTTACAATGTCTTATCATTTCAATTGATAACTATTATAGAGTACAGTGAAACCTTGATGGTTGGTCTTTGAAACCAATTAAAGAACTATGTTTGACAATGGTTTTAGAAGGTTTGATTTAAAAAATATTTTTAAATGTATACTGTGGATGTAAGAAGAAGGAGATAGATAGATAGATAGATAGATAGATAGATAGATAGGTAGATAGATAGGTAGATAGATAGATAGATGGATAGATAGATAGATAGATAGATAGATAGATAGATAGATAGATAGATAGATAGATAGATAGATAGATAGATAGATAAATAGATAGATAGATAGATAGATAGATAGATAGATAGATAGATAGATAGATAGATAGATATAAATACAGTATAATACATGTTCCACTATATAACGCAATAAAAAAGCAATAATAGACATTGACATTCTGTGTTAGACCGACCACCTTTCTGAATTACACCATCTTCTTCCTGATTACAAAATTGTTTTAAAATTTATTGATATTTATTACCCTTGCAGACTGCAATACAATCAATGATTTTTACATTTTGGTAAATACCATTTCACCCCAATTTTACTTACACAATCTGTTTTAAATTATATCAAGTGATGTTAAACCCCTACAGTTGTAAAACATTTAATATTGGGGCCGTTATATTTAAATAAGCAATGGTACCTTTACCGTAGGGTACATTTACACAATAAATAATTTTTATTTATGTATGAAAAAAATACAAAATTTAATCAACAATAAAACGACAACAATACGTATAATAAACTATAGACAAGTGGAAAATCAAAATGAAATTAATATGTTATATATGATCATATAAGCGGACATATTCGCGCATATTTAACTTTAATATGTTATGAATACGTACGTATGTATTTATGTAGCTACAAATGTTTGGTTAAATAGTAAAGTGCATATAAAATAATAATACATAATAATATTGTAGTTTTTGAAATGAAAATACCGCATTATGGTTGTGAAAAAAAAAACTATAAACATTTACTTACATATTGTGAATAATATAATAGTAGTGTGTACTAAAATACATTAGGGATAAAAGTTATAGGTGCACTTAAATTAAAAAAAAAACGACATATCAACAAAGTGGAAGTATCGAGATATTGGTTTTAATCCCTTGACCAACATTTAAGGATTTCTATTGACTTAGTTTTCTTTTTGGACAATGCAAATTTTTAGTGAAATTGCAATTTTCTGGTAAGCTTAGTTGCTGGGCACTATATAGGATAACCATATGTGGAGCCTTAGACCCAAAACATTTGCCTTTGAAAGCGTGACTTAAACAATTTTTCACATACCAGAGACAAAATTGTTTGTGTATTTTGATTTACTGACCCCAGATAGAATGAGAGTCTGATGCTAAACAGATGGTTCTAAACTAAGACGAACTGAGGTTCTGTAAAAAACCTATGTTTCGACATGCATAAGTCCGTGCAGTAATGAAATGTGTAGACTGGAGGTTAACATAATTACCGACAGCCAGAAGACAAATAGGAAGACAGTATTTGGAATGATAATCAAGACAGTATTTGGAATGATAATCAAGCACACATTCTCAGCATGTCTAAGGCTCGTGTCCGTAGTGTATATTTTATTTACACTAAAAGTGTAATAGAACTTAAAAAAAAATACTTTCACATACATAATTTTGCATTTATGTATGGATTTAATACTACTACAACTGTAAATATATTAATAGGACTACGTAAAGTATATATGTATGGTACATATACATATATAATATCAATTTAATATAGTCAGAGACTACAAGTAAATTGCAATTACCTGACACTTTTAAATTAATTTTCATTTTTCAACTCTTAAATTATGATTCACAAATCATGAATTTGAAAATATTATTTGTTATTTTTTTGACACAATTTTACAAAACTTGTTTTGATCAGGAATTAAATCATAAATCAAACAAAGGGAAAAGCTTAACTTAAAATTATTACAGTAACAAATTTCGTAGATTCGCTTTTAATTTAAATTTATATTTCTAAATTTTAAATGCCAGTTAATTAGAAAAATTAACATCATTTGCATAAAAAAAGCACAGACACACACATGTGTTCCATTGTGTTTTGTATTATACAACAGTCATAAAAATTTTAATAGATTTTATGCTTATTAAATTAATTCCTTTTCTATTAAGAATTTGCAACCATTAATTAATTCCTGTTCGATTTTTAATTATCGTGAATTTGTTTATTCTTTATTTAAATATTTTATATTTGTTTGATTTCTGGGACAATCTTTGATCTTTTTTGGCTACCAAGTATTATCAAGAAACTTGTCAAATATTTTGGGTATTAAAAACAAAATTCCAATATATTTTGCATACAAATAGAAATTGTTTAATATTAATAAAGAGATAACATGATCATTAAAAAGTAATAAAATAAAATTTCAAAATAGTTATGTTAAGAAACAAACAAAAAATCACTTGTTAATTCTTTAACCCAGTTTTGAAATCTCAACCTTTGTAGGTTTTTTTCCTTGTTGAAATTTTATAGACAGACAATTTCCTATTTATAGTACTTTTTTTGTTTTTAGAATTACATTATTAAATGAACGTATTGATTTTCAAGGTGTGTTGTTTAATGCTGGCAAATTTTCTAAAGTCATTTTTTTAGCGCAAAAAATAGTTTTTATAGAATAAAAAAATGCAAGAAAAATAAGCAAATGAAGACAGCAAATTAGTTGATCTAGAACGAATAGTAAATACTTTTCAGAGAAAAGTAGTATTTTTACTTTTTTCACTACTTTTTTATATATAAAAACCGAATTTTTTACCATATAGTGTACTTCTTGTATATAAGAACAATATTTTTGCTAAATGTATGGATATCAATATTTGGTAATGAGTTATGTGCGTTTAAGTGATTTTCGGAAGGGGACCTTTTATGGGCCGATGGTAAAAAGCTTTCACAGTAATGTTTCTGTATGTGGAAGCAATACGTGTACCAAATTTTATATAGATATCTTAATTTAGTAATGAATTATGTGCGTTTAAGTGATTTTCGGAACGGGACCTAGTATGGGAGCTATGCCCAATTATGGAACGATTCAGAAATTTGTTTTCTTTTAATAAATTCTATTGATATAGGATTTTATTTTGTAAAATTTTATGAAGATATCGACATTTTGCCGGAAGTTGTTAACAAAATACCCATTTTCCGGGAATATGTACTTTTGTATGGGAGGTATATGAAATTGTGAACCGATTCTGGCAATTTTCAGCAAGAGACAAGCTCTTGTGCAGAAACCAATGTTTGGTGATTTCAATGAAATTATCTTGCACAGTTTTCGAGAAAATTACATCAGAATGTGTAAAAAATAATTATTTTTTGTTTTAAATTTTAACTCATAACTTTTTCGGGTGTGAACCGATTTTGCTCATTTTAAATATCAAACTGCTTAGGATAATATTGAATGTTATCGGTGAATTTGGCTGACTTCCTTCGCTTAGTTTAAACGTAAGCGTGATTTAGGCAGACGGACAGACAGACGGACAGACAGACGGGCATATCTAAATCGAAATTTGATATGGACCCAGAATATATTCTGTATATACTTTGTTGGGTCTCAGATGAATATTTCTTGGTGTTACACATGGAATAACAACACTGACGGTGGTGGAGGGTATAAATCGCTTTTTTTACTTAAAATTTCACTCGAATACCGCATATTCACAAAAAAAATCATATTTTTACAAGAAAAGTGTACTTTCAGTAAAAAATCGTTTAAAAATTGTATTTCATTAGAGAGAATAGTTTTCACTGGATCCCCAAAATCCAATCAATAACTTAATTGCAACACGTTATAACATTTTCAAGATCTTGAACTTGCTCTTGAATTACATTAGATAATAGTATTCATTGGATCTTCAAAATCCAATTAATAACACTTTATAACATTTTCAAGATCTTCTATCTTGCTATGGAAACTATCTTAACATAACAAACTGCTATAGATGTATTGAGAAATGTCGGTAACAGGATATGCTATCATGTATATATTGGACCGTTATTCACAAATACCAGACAACATAGATCGCAAACATAAATTGTCGGGAACTTTGAGACAATGTTGTCAGATAGGATATCGTTATCAAGCGGAAAATTTTATCAATCTTCTAGGTGAGTCCGTTGCTACACGGATTTCTTTGGTGTGCAAAACGGATCGAGAAATCCACATTAAAACCGCAATAGCATCTAGGCGAAATTCAGAGCTATTCACGAAATGTGTATATGACGTAAACAGCCAGAACGGAATTAGAACGGAATCACCTAATTTTAACATCATATTAGATTATAAGAGAACCACGAACACTCTTCGGCAATAAAAATCACAACAACAACTACGAGGCTGAAGAAGATGTGTAAAATGGAATGGTTTGGATATGGCGTCATTAAAGGTTAACATATTTTTCGACAATCATCGAAACCTGAGATCATACTGGATGACAGGAGAGCCACGAATACTCTGTTGTAAGCTCAATATAATGTAGCTTTAAGGAGTTAACCTATCAAATGCAAACACGTTCGGGACGTTGGAATAATGAAACGATTGGAATGTTAAAACCAACATGAACATAATGTCAAGTCTATTGAGTATTTAGGTGATTGTAAAGCGGCCAGTGAGACACCGGAACACTTTATTATTGTCAGATTTTCCACCGAATTAGAATCAAGTATTAAGGCACCGATTTTAATTTCAATTTTTATTAACTAAGACCAAGAAACAATATTTCGTATCAGCGATGGCTAAACATAAATATGAGGTTCAACATTTTCCTTGATATCGAGATCGGTCAATGTTTATTTTTTGAAACCTGATGTAATATACATCATGCTTTCATCCTAACCTACTTTTCTGTGTAGGGCATCCACTTTACAGTAACACATTTCTTTTGACAATTTAAATTTACAAAAAATATATATAAATTAAACACCTACATAAAATTGTGTTAAAAATCAATACAGAATAAAGTATTGTATTGAATAAATTGTGCAATTGAATTAACGTTCCAGGGCAACCCAACTGGAAATACCACAGAAAAATTAATGTCTAAACTGATTCATAACAAAAAACATCTTCATTCTAGATGGTTATGAGTGACAATATGTGACATGTCGGAGTTTTAATTAACTCGAGAAAAAAAATTTTGTTATACCCACCATAAAAAATGAGAGTATAGCAAAGAAATTTGACAAAAATAAGTCTTACATGAGTCAAATTCTCTCTACCAAATTTTATGATCATACCCCTCATATATGGTCCAAGTAAGTTTCTTTCGAGCAAAAATTTATTGACCTAATTTTATGAAGATCGGTCCATAATTAACCCTACCCCTCATAAAAGGTCCCCCTCGTACTATAAGCTTAAAAGTACGAGTATAGCTCTAAATTCAACATACGTAAGTTTTTTTATGAAAACAACAAATCTCTATACCGAGTTTTATGAGAATCGGTCCACAATCCCCACATGTAAAGCCGCTTTTAGAAAACCAATTTAACCAATTTTCTTTCCATTAACGACATACGGATTGATGGTGGGTATATAAGATTCGGCGTAGTCAAAAACAACACTCCGGCTTGTTAATTTTTGCCTATGACGGTAGACTGGCCTTAAGTCAATGAATTGATTTAATTTACGTAGAATTTACAATAAACTCCATTTTACATATTTCCAATTGGGTTTTAAATTTACCACTTGAAAAAAATTATTCTCAATTTCATACAATATAAACTGTTAAAGTGTTTTTTATTCTATTAATAATTTACACAAATTTTTGGCTTCAATCGATTACAATGTTTAATACAAACGTTTAGTGACTTAATACAATTGACATTCTTTAATTTTTTTTCATTTTTGTTACAAAAAAAATTAAACAAATTTTCTGTAGTTTTCTTTGCAACAGAAAACCCTCCATTTAGGTGTGTCTACTCAATGAATGAATAAATAAATGTTGGATGCAATACAAAAGAAAACAATATGAGTAAAAATTAAAATTTTTAAATGCATTTAACGTTTATTGTGTCTTGATGTCTTGACAAAAAAAAAATAAGTTTTTGACATTTCTGTTCTGTTGTATTCAAATGACTCACTTTACTTAAGCTTTACAATTTTTGTTTGTTTCGTTCATATGGCTTTGTAATTTATAAGGTGAATGTAGTGAATGAGTGATTTTCAATATTGATTTTTTTTACTTATTTTTTTTGTTGCTGTGCATTTCTAAGTTCAATAGCATTCATTTACAATTTGACAGTTGGTAAACATTGAAATTTATGTTGTCCCATTTAGTCACAGCCAGCCAGAATGCGAATGTTAAGCTGGGATGTGTGTGCGATGTGAACATGCATAAGTATAATTGATGATTTGTTTTTCTTGAATTTGACCTTTAAAGGAATTAGTTCATTGCAGGAAATAAATGATTTATTAATTTCCTAAGGTCTTTTTCAGTACTTCCATGAATTAAAGTCTACTTCTTTTTTTCTAGGATGTACTTAAAAATTGTATTAGTAAAACACATTACATTTTAAAAATGATTTGAATAAAGTCTGTACTTTTAAAATATGCACTATTGACAAGAATATATGCTAGAATACAGGCAAGGCTATATTACGGCATACCGAATAAACTACAGTCTTGACTACGGACTACATAATAGTCTAGAACAAGAAATATATTCCGTACTATTAACTAGACTATAATATGTACTACACACTAGACTATTGTCTTACCTAGAGAAAAGATTTTATACTGGACTAAGGATAACGCTATATTGTGGGCTAGTGACTCGACTTTTTATCTGGAATATACACTTGAGTATAGTTTGGACTATATATAGTAGCCTACTGTCTTGATTATACTCTAAGCTACGCAGTTGGGACATACCCAAAGTGAGTAAAACATATTTTTCTACAGTCGATTCTTAGTATGGATAGTATGGACTACAGAGTACATTATTAAACTAAATAGTACTGTTTAGTCTGGACTATAAAGTTGACTATTTTCTAGATTATATAGAAGGCCATAGTCTGAACTTAAAAGTGAACTATATAGAGTAGACTATAGTCTGAACTATAGAGTAGGATATATTCTGGATAAAAGAGTAGTTTGGACTAGACTACAGTCTGAACTAAAGAGAAGACTACAGTCTGAACTATAGTCTGGGTTAATGAGTATAGCCTTAACTATAGATTTTTTGTATTTATGTTATATTTCGTCAATACAACAAACATTTAAATCAAGTCCGAGGTTACTTTAAGAGAACGTTTTATGAATTACAGGATTACTGGTACAATTATACAACCTTAGACAAACGGTAGAGCAAACGGAGAGGACATTAATACTTTAAAATACTTGCCTGACAAGATTTCATCGGAATTATATACAATATTTTAGGAGCAATGTTATATAAATTACATCTCTTAATAATACTGATATGGAAATTCAAGAAAACTCAGTTTCGAAACAATCTGCTATAGGACTTTCACAGATCACAGGAAAAACTCGGCTAATATATTTCACGTATATATCTTTTTAAGCTAACCATACGATAAGCTTCAATTAGAATGAATTCTTCACTAATAATAATATTAATTGTGCAATTACATATTTGTTGTATTTACGTAGCATTTTGTTAATATAACAAACCTGACAATTATATTGATTCCCTATTACGTTCAACAACCCCGCCATATTAGATATTTATATTGTAACATCGCCCACACATTTGCTTTGCTAAATCCAAAGGGTGTTCCAAGATTAAAGCAAATTTTCATTAATAGTTTTCTATGATTAAAGAAATCTAAAAAAACTTTATATTTTTAGTAAAAAGTAAATTTACTTTGGAATCTCCTTTATATAACTTCCTGAATTTTCGCACATATTCCCATAAATATATTTACATTTGCCTATCATATTCATATTATTTGCAAAAAGTTATTTTCTTTTTAGAATTTCTAAGGATTTGCAAGGAATTTAAACACAATATACTTCTACAAGAACTCGATTTATTTTGTTTTTTATCCTTTACAAAAATACGCATTTACGCTATACGCTTATATGCAAAATAACCTAAGTACCATTTTTGACTCATAGCAAAATAAATTAAATAAAATACTTTCAAAAAAAAAGACCTATCAACAGTATAAATATAAAATTTTCTTAAAATTCCACTTAGTCCCTTTTTTTACACAAGTTGTTAGTATCCATACTCTTTTCTAAAAACATAAAAGCCCTGAAAATGACTATATAAAATGTAATAAATCCTACATTTATGCACTTATAGGTGTGCAATAGTATGTCTATGTGTTAGTTCTCTCATAACTGATAGTTTATTTAAAGATTTGCATATAAATTTAATATTTTCTTTTTAATATTTTTCAGTGCAATGTTAAAAAGAAATGTAAATAATATTTTTACAAAAATATAAAAACACATAAACGTTAAAATCTCTATTTGAATGAATAGAGTGTCTATAGACTGGGAAAACAAGTTAAGTAAAAGTCAAATGTCTAGCCAAGGATATTAAAAAGGATGTTGTTAGAATAAAAGGAAGTAAATGCGCATTCATATTTGGCTGTGTTTATCTGTGTTTTGAATATGATATAAAAATATTGACTTTTTGCTATATTTGAACTTTTGTTGCAGGTTTAAACTATTATGTTTTCTGCGAAAATCCAATTTTTATTGCTTTTTTCCCAAAATTATAGTGAACGCTTTTTTTTAGTTTTAGTGAAAATATTTTTGGAATATATGCATGAATTCAATATACTTGTTTCTGGATTGTTTTTAGTAGTTCTGGATCAGATCTAGTAGTTCTAGTTGAGTTCTAGTTCAGTTCAGTTCAGTTCTAGTTCAGTTCTAGTTCAGTTCTAGTTCAGTTCTAGTTCAGTTCTAGTTCAGTTCTAGTTCAGTTCTAGTTCAGTTCTAGTTCAGTTCTAGTTCAGTTCTAGTTCAGTTCTAGTTCAGTTCTAGTTCAGTTCTAGTTCAGTTCTAGTTCAGTTCTAGTTCAGTTCTAGTTCAGTTCTAGTTCAGTTCTAGTTCAGTTCTAGTTCAGTTCTAGTTCAGTTCTAGTTCAGTTCTAGTTCAGTTCTAGTTCAGTTCTAGTTCAGTTCTAATTCAGTTCTAGTTCAGTTCTATTTCAGTTCTATTTCAGTTCTAGTTCAGTTCTAGTTCCGTTCTAGTTCAGTTCTAGTTCAGTTCTAGTACATTATTACACAAAATAGTATTGTTTAGTCTGGACTATAAAGTTGACTATTTTCTAGACTATATAGAAGGCCATAGTCTGAACTTAAAAGTGAACTATATAGAGTAGACTATAGTCTGAACTATAGAGTAGGATATATTCTGGGCAAAAGAGTAGTCTGGACTAGACTACAGTCTGAACTAAAGAGAAGACGACAGTCTGAACTATAGTCTGGGTTAATGAGTATAGCATTAACTATAGAGTAGACTATAGTATTGACTATAAAGTAGACTATAGCCTAGATTTTTTGTTGTATTTATGTTATATTTCGTCAATACAACAAACATTTTAATCAAGTCCGAGGTTACTTTAAGAGAACGTTTTATGAATTACAGGATTACTGTCACAGTTATACAACCTTAGACAAACGGTAGAAAAAACGGAGAGGACAGTAATACTCTGAAATACTTGCCTGACAAGATTTCGTCGGAATTATATACAATATTTTGGAGCAATGTTATATATATGACATCCCTTAATAATACTGATGTTGAAATTCAAGGAAACTGAATTTCGAAACAATCTGCTATAGGACCTTTACAGATCAAAGGAAAAACTCGGCTAATATATTTCACGTATATATCTTTTTAGGCTAACTAAACGATAAGTTTTAGTTATATTGAATTCTTCATAAATAATATTTTTAATTGTGCAATTACATATTTGTTGTATTTACGTAACATTTCGTTAATGTAACAAACCTGACAATTATATTAGTTCCCTACTACGTCAAACAACCCCGCCATATTAGATATTTATATTGTAACATCGCCCACACATTTGCTTTGCTTAATCCAAAGGGTGTTCCAAGATTAACATAAATTTTCATTAATAGTTTTCTATGATTAAAGAAATCTAAAAAAACTTTATATTTCTATTAAATAGTAAATTTACTTTGGAATCTCCTTTATATAACTTCCTGAATTTTCGCATATATTCCCATAAATATATTCACATTTGCCTATCATATTCATATTATTTGCAAAAAGTTATTTTCTTTTTAGAATTTCTAAGGATTTGCAAGGAATTTAAACACAATATACTTCTACAAGAACTCGATT
>NC_060953.1:49997735-49997998 GCF_022045245.1 Lucilia cuprina | reverse complement strand
GTGTTTTGAATATGATATAAAAATATTGACTTTTTGCTATATTTGAACTTTTGTTGCAGGTTTAAACTATTATGTTTTCTGCGAAAATCCAATTTTTATTGCTTTTTTTCCAAAATTATAGTGATTTTTTTTTTAGTTTTAGTGAAAATATTTTGGAAGTTCTAGTTCAGTTCTAGTTCAGTTCTAGTTCAGTTCTAGTTCAGTTCTAGTTCAGTTCTAGTTCAGTTCTAGTTCAGTTCTAGTTCAGTTCTAGTTCAGTTCTA
>NC_060953.1:49978292-49997556 GCF_022045245.1 Lucilia cuprina | reverse complement strand
CTAGTTCAGTTCTAGTTCAGTTCTAGTTCAGTTCTAGTTCAGTTCTAGTTCAGTTCTAGTTCAGTTCTAGTTCAGTTCTAGTTCAGTTCTAGCTCAGTTCTAGTTTTAGTTCAGTTCTTCAGTTCTAATTTGAATATATATTTATTATAATATCCCCTATAGACATACGTTATTGTATATTTACTCATTGAAAAGGATTAAATAAATCATTTAAATGTCAAAATATTTTCATTAATTAATAACACTTACGACAACGATCAACAGACGAAAAAGCAAGAAATCATGTTGAAATACTTGAAGTAATAACTTGAATGGTATTAAAGTGTTATGAATGAATGTAAATATTAATACATACATATATGTAAAAAATAAATAAATTATTGGTTGAATAAATGAAAAGACAAGATGTATTCATTCGACATGAACATTAATGCGTAAATACTTAATATTGTGCCACAGCTGATTGGCTTTAATGTGGGTGGTAGAGGTTGTAGATTAAAATGTTTTAAAAAAATATTGAAAATAAGTATGGAATTAATTTGTGAACTTTTGAAATTTTTTTTTTGTTAAATGTAACTTTACAGATGAACTTCAGTTATTGCATAAAACTATAAGATTCTTATTAATTATGATCAGTACGATAATTTTGCTTCATATGACATTGAATATCCATACAGAATATACATTAAGTGCCTCTAAAGCCAAATTAACCAATAATTTAAATAGTTTCTCTTCCTTAAGCTTCAATTATATTCTTTTTCTTTAAAGACCAATTTGTCTTAAGGTTATTTTAATTTAACAAACATTTACAATCGACATTAAACTATTTTACATTGTACGACTGTCTATCGTTTCAAACACTTTCCTGTATAACATAAATGACTATCGTTCACTCTATATGATTCTCGAATCATGAGATTGTCTGCCTGTCTCCTGGTTAGTCGATATACTTGTATAAACTTCCAATGAACAAATCTACAAGTGGCTCTACTATAGTCCGGAGTGGATGGATGTAAGTGTTTTAAGTTGTCATCAACTTGTATTTGAATGTTCACATGTGTATTCTTTTGTTTTTTGTTTTTTTTTTGCTTATTTTCCTTTTCTCCAGAAGATTAATGAAGTTGAATAATAAATTAAATTATTTTGATTACATTGCGTTAAGCTTCAATGCACATTTTATACGGCATTTTTATACAGTACGAATACAACACTTTTAATACAAAAAAATAAAAAGAATAAAAATTAAATAAATGACCATATGTGTGGTTTTATAAACAAATGAAAAAAATTGCTTTAAGAATTCAGTTGTAGTTGTTAAGAAAAATAAAAATCAATTTATTTTTTACAATTTTCAGAGTTCAGTTGATTTTTTGTTAAAGAACACAAATATCTAAGGAGTTTCAACTAGCACCACATTATTCAAATATACACTTAAAGAAATATAATGTGAAATTAACAAAAAATGTTCTCAAACTTCCTGTCACAAAAATGACATTAGTTTTCTATATATAAATTTGTAATGTCAGAAACTGGCATGCGTTTTCTATAGAAAATTATCCTATGACAGAAGCTGATATCAGTTATCTGCAGAAAACTTTTTGATGTCAAAATACAGCATCAGATATTGACAACAGTTTCTCTAAGAAACTTCAAAATCTGGCTTTCTCAGTCTTCTTTTTTATCCATGTACTTTAAAACATATTGATTTTTTTCCAAATGCATTAAATGCTAATTTATTAAAGTTTTTGCGAACAGTTCATTTTTCGACCCAAACCAACAACTGGTTACAAAAAAATTGTAACAATTCATTGATTTTTGCTTTTATTTCTTCCCCAAAGGGGTTTTAGATACAAAACAGGCCTTTGTAGGCTGACATTAATTTATTAAATTCTAAAATTTAATTGTACATAAATTTAAAAACTTGTTTAAAATTAACACAATCTGCACTATAATTGCTATTGCATAGCAATGCGTAAAAAACATTAATTTTATTTGTTTTTTTTTTAAATATTCAAAAATAATATAGTTAAAAATTGTGTAATAACATTTTTACAGTTTCTAAACGATTTTAATACCAGCTTATCCTCTAACAAATTAAATTTTTTTTCTTCTGATACATTTAATCTATTTGTTTACAAGGTCAATATATTGTTAAAGAAAATCCATTCATCTTAAAATAATGTTTATATTTTTTGTTCTTTTTAATCCAAAAAACAAAGATATATTTTTCGTATTTCTCATAAATTATGTGTTTTTTTGTTGTATTTTAAATATTTGTTTATATTGTTTTATGGTTGTCTTCTCGATATAAATAAATTAAATTGGCCAAGCGTAAGGTCTACAAATGTGATGACACGTAATGACAGAATTTATTTATTTCATCTATAGCGGTCATCGAATGTAGGGGAAGCGTTTTTTACCCTTTGCTATGGGTATTAAAGAGAAGTATTTCTGATAAAATGATTTCACTTCCAGTTCAGTTTCAGTTCAGTTCTAGTTCTAGTTCAGTTCTAGTTCAGTTCTAGTTCAGTTCTAGTTCAGTTCAGTTCTAGTTCAGTTCTAGTTCAGTTCTAGTTCAGTTCTAGTTCAGTTCTAGTTCAGTTCTAGTTCAGTTCTAGTTCAGTTCTAGTTCAGTTCTAGTTCAGTTCTAGTTCAGTTCTAGTTTAGTTCTAGTTTAGTTCTAGTTCAGTTCTAGTTCAGTTCTAGTTCAGTTCTAGTTCAGTTCTATTTCAGTTCTAGTTCGGTTCTAGTTCAGTTCTAGTTCAGTTCTAGTTCAGATCTAGTTCAGATCTAGTTCAGATCTAGTTCAGATCTAGTTCAGTTCTAGTTCAGTTCTAGTTCAGTTCCAGTTCAGTTCTAGTTCAGTTCTAGTTCAGTTCTAGTTCAGTTCTAGTTCAGTTCTAGTTCAGTTCTAGTTCAGTTCTAGTTCAGTTCTAGTTCAGTTCTAGTTCGGTTCTAGTTTAGTTCTAGTTCAGTTTTAGTTTATTTACAGTTCTGCTCTAGTTCTGTTCTAGTGCAAACTAATGTTTATTAATTTTTCTTTATTACCACTTGATACCTATTAAAAACATCATGTCCAGTCAACATTTTAACACAAAATTGTTGTTATGGCAACAGGTGCTTGTGTTTGTTTTTCTTTGTTAAACGTTGACCAAATTCGTTTGGCCATTTAAGAGGTTGGGTGATTTTTTTTTTGCACTTCAGCATTTTTTACGTTACAGCCATTAAATAACAATTAGTAGTAATTGC
Organism: Lucilia cuprina; assembly: GCF_022045245.1. NCBI lineage: Eukaryota > Metazoa > Arthropoda > Insecta > Diptera > Calliphoridae > Lucilia > Lucilia cuprina. The sequence continues at coordinate 49,994,307 of NC_060953.1, read as the reverse complement.
AAAATGCCGAAAAAATTAAATAGAAAATTGTAACGAATTCATGTTTACAGCAAAAAAGACACTTTCACATGCTTGTATAAAATTAATCGTAATCTGTGGAAAATAAATTTTCGAACATTAGTTCATCTCGATTTAACACAGACATTGCGAGAAAAGAAAATCTTTTCGTTTGCCAGAAAAATGTAACCCTCTCATAATGTTTTGCAAAATATTGAGTGTGGTGTGGAGACATGGATATTAAAACACATTTATTAAAGAAAAAAAAACTGCCTCATACACTTACAAATAGAGAAATTTTAACGTTTAATTGCTTGATTCAATGTAATGATTTTCGTTTAAGAATTTTGGAGGGTAAATACACGGAGAGAAAAAATGTAGTTAAACTTTTGATAAATTCTGGAAAGAAAACAACAAACATCATACGTTTGCAAAACTTAACATATCAGTCGAATGTTTCAAAAAAGGATACGGCAACAATGATATGCTGGCAACATTTTTTTATTCTAAGTGTATTAGTAGAATAAATTTTAATTGTATTCACATGATATGAATACAGGAAAACAAACTTCTACCTACGCTTTCAAAAAAGTTTGCTGCTAAACACACATGCAACAAAACAACAGCAGCAACAATAACAACAATACAAAAGCAATATCGATGTTAAAGTTCCATTAAAAAGATTACACGCCCTTGTGGCAATTGAGTGGCTTTTAAGCCGCTATAATACATGACAAAAACAAAAAACAACTATAATAACGCAAAGCTTTAAGCGAGGGGTGTACAATACGGCATGATTGCAGCCACAATGTGCAATGTGTAGAGGGTTAGTTTTTATTGCAAAAAATATTACCAACACGTTTTTAAAGTGAGGGTGATTTTTTTCCTTTTTAATTTTTTTTGCTAAGGGTGTTGCAAAAATACTACTAGACTTACTACTATCGGAAATATTGTGCGTGCATTGTTGTCGAATAGTTGCACATACAGTTGTATGTATGTATGTAGGTGGGTGTTTGTAGGCAAATGTATACATATGTATGTTTAGCATACAAAATCAAATTATTTTTCTACCAAGCTATAACACATGTACACCTCTACATACACATATGCACAGCCAAGTATTTTAACCATTAAATGCATTGACTCGATTCTCAATTCTGCAACATGTAGCATGTATGCCAAACAATATCAAAGAACAACAACGACAATGTTGTGTATAGAAATCAGAAATACGAAAAAAAAATTAAAGAACTTGACAACTACCAACAATATAAATTACACACACACATACATTCATACAATACCAAACTATTTACAATACACAACAACAGAGGAAACAAAAGGAAAACAACTTTTACTCAAACACTCATATACACTATAACTTTTGTTAGACCACTCCATTCATATGCGACTACATACTTACTATAGACAATTTTACTTACTTGTCGCCTTTTCTTCCCATTTCTCTATTTTTGCACCCAAAACAATACAAACTTGCAACACTCTATGAGAAAGCGCAACAATTGTGCTTAAGTGGTAGACTTAATATAAACAAGAACTAAATTGAATGAAAAACTTGTGCGCACAGTGAAATGTGCTGCTTGAAATGGGACTTAAAAATGGAAATTATCATTGTGGAGAACTTTTCATATGTTTGTGATATAAATATCTTAGTTCAACTATTTATAAGTCCTCATTGGCTTTGTCTTCAGACTTTTTACCAACAATGTTATAAAGTGGAACTAGAGTGGCACCTCAATTCAGACATGAGTATATAATTGTCTTACTTTTAAGGAATTGGCTTCATTTCAAAATAGGATATTCGAAATAAGCTCTTTTCATCCTTGATCTCAGAAGATGAGCAATTCCTCTTGTTCCCTGGATAGATTATTTAATACATGTATACTATAAAGACTTTCGATTTTGATTTTCAGAACATTCCCAAAATCTGCTTGTAATTATGTTTGTGATACCGTTCTAATACACATGTCAAAATATACCCACATGCTCACAACTACAAACATACATATTAGGGTGTCGGTGTTTAATTTCTAAAAAATAATGTGAAACAAGTATTTATTTTTTATGAATGTAATCAAACTAATAGTCATAAAGGATTTGAAAGGTTATTAAAGAAAGTAGAGTTTTTAAGGAAAAAACTCCTGTTTAAATACCCAGTAGAAACTTTACTTACCACGTAAGCAGGCAAGTACTTACTTTTAAAGAAAAATAACTAATTATTTCTGTTCGACGTGGTGCAAAAAAATAACTAATTACAAATGTGCTTACCCTACTTTATTGGGCTTAAATCTGGCTCTACGGTTATTATTTGTATAAGTCTTTCTGCTTACTCAGTGCTAAATATTTGGACTGATTCTCTAGATAATTGGTTACATTCCCATTACCAGGTAATGCATTAAAAAACTACATTATTTAGATTACTCATTACAAAAATTTTAAGATTTTTTGCTTGGTACATATTAATTTTTAGTAATGATGTTAAAATGTCATTATGTTCTTTAAACAGAGTTTATTTGCTTCAATTTTAGTTGATAGTATAGACAACATTTTTGGCTTCATTCGATATAAGCCCCGCTAATGAGTATATACTTATAACAGTGAAATTTTCGTTTCGATGATGTGTTCACAGCTATAAAAGAACTTTGAAAGAAGCAAAAAAGAAGTTGAATTTACTTCATGGAAGTACTGAAAAAGACCTTAAGAAGTTATGATTTTAACACAGGCTTGTCTTAGGAGGGATGTCCTTTTTATTTGATTTTAAATTCACTACATCTGAAGTCATTCTTAGGAAGTAATTTTTATGTTCCTTTTTTGAGGTTATTATAAATAAATAAATTACATTTATCAATTAACTCCAAAATAAAATTGGTTTAATTCAAAAAAATTTAATTAAAAAAATTGATTTTTTCGCTTTTTTGGACATCAATAAACATCACTTCCACAGAAGTAAAAAAGCTCTAAGTACTACTTTTGAAGTGGTGATAAATGTTATTCTTTTGGAAATTCTTTGTTTTATTTTTGCTTAGTTAATAATAAAGATTAATATTGAATCTTAGATCATATTCAAATTGCAAGTTGATTGCCAAAATGGTGGAAACAAAAGAGATATAATCTGTGTGAATATTTGATTACGGACCTATTAGAAAAATTATTTACATATATTCCAGCATCGCAATGATTTGACACAATCATTGAGCTGAGAGCAGACTATAAAATTGGAAAGCACTGATTATGGTCTTATGTATTACTATTTTATAAAATTGCAACCTTTTCAACGAATTCATTTAATTATATATATTCTTACTTGTTAATTTTAACAATTCTTGTTTGTTCCTTTATACATTAACGTACAGAAATTTATACTTACATATGTATATTAGGGCTTAATAAATATAATATAAAAGTAACACGCCAAACACCGATTGTCGCAGTAAACATGCAAACACTTTAACTTCCTTTTTGGTCTACCTACACTAACTTATTACAGAACACTAGTCAAATGTATGGGGACTATCACGGGGCTCATGCTCAAGCTAAAGATAAATATGCAGAAAATCCAAACGACACAGTGATGATTGCATTATGTGCTTGTTATTATCTTATACTCTGACACACATACAGTGTATAAATGTAACATATTTTATGTATGTATGTAGCTGTTGGTTGGTACTTTAACACTTGAAAATTTTCATCACTATTGTATCATCATCATCTGCATAAACCTCTGAACACTAGAATGCAACTCAGTGCTACCTAAATGTACATATGTATGTACGAATATACTATATGTCTGAAGGCAGCACCTAAACAGTTACCATGTACATGTAGATACATATATTTTTAACATCATTTACGTTTTAGCTTTGACTTCGATTTGTATACAACTACTCTCCTCTTCTTTGTGATAATACAATTCCTAATCGCTTGATAACGATGTTGATGATGATACACCAACATATATTCCTTCATACACAACTACTTACATACATTCTACATCCTCTGATATGTATGCATGTTTAAAGGTTTGTAAAACGTACATAGATGTTTGTAATTTTTGTATGTCTATATGTCTAATGGCATAACAGTAGCAAACATTAAAAATTACACTCCAACAAAAGAAATAATAACAATAATATCTATTCTGCTAGTATCACTGCTACGACAGCAGTTAAAGTCAACTTTTCTGTTGACGTAATCTGAACGTCAACGTTATAGTTGGGCTCTGTAGCTCTCTCTCTCTCAGATACTCATACAAACACACTGTTAAAATCGTTGCATGTGCTCACACTCATTTGGTTTGTTTACATTTTTTCTTGTTGAAGTTTCATTCACATTTTGTTGTTTTGCGTACCTCCTCGCTGTAGTTGGTTTTTGCGCTTTTTATGCTGTTAGATTTTTACGCACAACAACTTGTTTGATTGCAAACAACCGGTAAAATATACAACAGATACAAATTACATTCATATAAATTTATAGTCGATATCTATGTGAATTGATTTGTATGAGAGGATGTATGTAACGTAACTTTTTTGAAGTGTGAATGAAGTATTCTTAATAATAAACCTTAAGTAACCCAAAAAGTTTATCAGATGTAAATTTCAAGTTTTTGTGGCCCAAGCTTTTGAAGATGTACACCAAATATATATATATTATATATATATATATATATATATAGTATATATATATATTATATAATATATATATATATATATATATATTATATATATATATATTATATATATATATATATATATATATATATATTATATATATATACATATATATATATATATATATATATATATATATATTATATATATATATATATATATTATATATATATATATATATATATATATATATATATAAATTTAAGATATGTTTCTTTTTGGATTTTATTAAACTGCTTTCAAAAATCTATTCTATTTTTTTTTCATTTTTAAGAATTATTGTTTGTTTTACCATTTTAATGTTTAAATTAATATTTAACATATGCATTTATTTATAATTGATTTAATAAACAATTCACAATTGCATTTGAAACTGTGTGTGTGTGTAAGTTTAATAAGAAAATTGTCATTGTCACCCTTAAGACTGCAAAATATAAATTATATGAATCATTTGTGCATATTTATTTTATGCAAATATTTAATACAAGCAGTCATAAAAATATTGAGTAAAATAGCACTTTAAAATACATAAATTTGTTTAATAAAAATCTCTAGCAGACATTTTCGAAAATAATGTAAAGTCTTGTAAATAACAAAATGGTTTATCTATCAAAATCAGGATAAATCAGGGATTAACTTAACTCAGTTCTAGTTCAGTTCTAGTTCAGTTCTAGTTCAGTTCTAATTCAGTTCTAGTTCAGTTCTAGTTAAGTTCTAGTTCAGTTATAGTTCCGTTCTAGTTCAGTTCTAGTTCAGTTCTAGTTCAGTTCTAGTTCAGTTCTAGTTCAGTTCTAGTTCAGTTCTAGTTCAGTTCTAGTTCAGTTCTAGTTCAGTTCTAGTTCAGTTCTAGTTCAGTTCTAGTTCAGTTCTAGTTCAGTTCTAGTTCAGTTCTAGTTCAGTTCTAGTTCAGTTCTAGTTCAGTTCTAGTTCAGTTCTAGTTCAGTTCTAGTTCAGTTCTAGTTCAGTTCTAGTTCAGTTCTAGTTCAGTTCTAGTTCAGTTCTAGTTCAGTTCTAGTTCAGTTCTAGTTCAGTTCTAGTTCAGTTCTAGTTCAGTTCTAGTTCAGTTCTAGTTCAGTTCTAGTTCAGTTCTAGTTCAGTTCTAGTTCAGTTCTAGTTCAGTTCTAGTTCAGTTCTAGTTCAGTTCTAGTTCAGTTCTAGTTCAGTTCTAGTTCAGTTCTAGTTCAGTTCTAGTTCAGTTCTAGTTCAGTTCTAGTTCAGTTCTAGTTCAGTTCTAGTTCAGTTCTAGTTCAGTTCTAGTTCAGGTTCTAGTTCAGTTCTAGTTCAGTTCTAGTTCAGTTCTAGTTCAGTTCTAGTTCAGTTCTTGTTCAGTTCTAGTTCAATTCTAGTTCAGTTCTAGTTCAGTTCTAGTTAAGTTCTAGTTCAGTTCTAGTTCAGTTATAGTTCCGTTCTAGTTCTGTTCTAGTTCAGTTCTAGTTCAGTTCTAGTTCAGTTCTAGTTCAGTTCTAGTTCAATTCTAGTTCAGTTCTAGTTCAGTTCTAGTTCAGTTCTAGTTCAGTTCTAGTTCAGTTCTAGTTCAGTTCTAGTTCAGTTCTAGTTCAGTTCTAGTTCAGTTCTAGTTCAGTTCTAGTTCAGTTCTAGTTCAGTTCTAGTTCAGTTATAGTTCCGTTCTAGTTCAGTTCTAGTTCAGTTCTAGTTCAGTTCTAGTTCAGTTCTAGTTCAGTTCTAGTTAAGTTCTAGTCCAGTTCTAGTTCAGTTATAGTTCCGTTCTAGTTCTGTTCTAGTTCAGTTCTAGTTCAGTTCTAGTTCAGTTCTAGTTCAGTTCTAGTTCAGTTCTAGTTCAGTTCTAGTTCAGTTCTAGTTCAGTTCTAGTTCAGTTCTAGTTCAGTTCTAGTTCAGTTCTAGTTCAGTTCTAGTTCAGTTCTAGTTCAGTTCTAGTTCAGTTCTAGTTCAGTTCTAGTTCAGTTCTAGTTCAGTTCTAGTTCAGTTCTAGTTCAGTTCTAGTTCAGTTCTAGTTCAGTTCTAGTTCAGTTCTAGTTCAGTTCTAGTTCATTTCTAGTTGAGTTCTAGTTCAGTCCTAGTACAGTTCTAGTTCAGTTCAGTTGAAAAAACTAAAATTATATTAGGAACTACTGTAGGATTTATTCGATTTATTAAGACTTCTATATTCCTTTGTCGTTTTTTTTTAATTTCTGTTGGAATAAAACTTTATTTGCCCCTTTTTCATTATTTGTTTAATAGGTGTCATCGGAGAGAGTCAGTAAGGCTAACAAGCTTTATTTATACTTTATGCCTACAAATTTAATATTAGAGCTATTCCTAAAAATAAAATATCAATAACCCCCTGAAAATGAAGTTCTTGAAACCATAAAATGTCAAAAAGAAAGTTATAATTATATTTTCTTTAAAGAAATAGCTATAAATTTTAATATGCTTTCATTTTGGGGGATTGTTTAAAATTTTTTTGTGCTCTGGACGGACTAATGCTTGAATGCAAATATTTTTTGTTTTTTAAATCAACACATCATCAAGTAAAATGCATTCTTGTTTAAAGATGAAGTTATACATTTATGACAATGAAAACTTAGACAATATATTTGCTACACTCTCTACATACATATATATAGAGTGTATATTTACATACATACATATAAACATAAATACTTCATAATGAAGAGTTAGCTGCTGTGAAAACGAATAGAAAAAGACAAACATTTAGTTACTAGTATGAGTAGTTTGACATAAATTGCACTGTGGGATGAGAACTTTAAGATAACGAAAAATGATAATGAATGTCTATTTATATAAAGGTTGTAAGGTTGAAGAGGAGGATGTACCTCTAGCTCATTAACTAGATATAGATGTTTTTATGAGTAAATTGGCCTTAAAGTGAAATTGTCCTCCGATGATTAAGGAATTCAGTCTCCTTCCATAAGGTTTTCAAACCAAAGTTTCGTTTGCAGTATTTCCATGTTCTCACCACATACATTTACAATTTGGTTAAGTTCTGTTTGTAGTCAGGTTAAGTTCAAGTTCCCAGTCCTCTGTCATTAGCAATTACCCTTAAATGGGAGAAAATCTGTTCATTACTTTTTTAAAGTTTAATAGGGAGAATCCACCTGAAGGCGAACAGCAGTCGAATTTACAGGATTCATTGTCTTTGACTTAATGCTTTTTATGATTTAAAAAACGATCATGTATTTCAATTATTGGGTTTCTGTTCTACATTAGGCTCGTCCTTACTGTGGCAGATTCCTGTGTTTTAATGTTCCATTAGAAATTCGTTTTTTGTTTTCGACAATATCTATCTCTGGCATTCGATCAGCTATGTCTGATGATTGTATATAACCGTCCAATATGTGCACACTGATGTCGTGACCTAAATAAAAAGTCATTCTGAATTTTGTCATACTGAACTTAAAACCCCATTTCTAGCTTTCGGATTTCCTATATATCATCCATAATCGATATACAGTTTACTTCTATTCCCTACAAGATATTTCCATTTCAATTTCCCATTAAAAATAACCGGAAATCATCCCATAGTGTAACTAAACGAAATTTTCTACATCTTTCTGTCACTATATCTAGTTAGTTCAACTTTTCTATAACTACAGCTTTACTACTCACAAAAGGTGTTTCCTCTTATAATCCAGCAAACTCTCACACATTAGAAAAGTTTTTTATGTTTTGTTGATGCTGTTGTTGCTTTAGGGCCATCATTCGCACATGTTGTAATGTGGTATGTCATACACGAAAATATGACATACAGGCAAAATGTACAACTGACTCCATACCTTAACATGTTCCAGCAAATCAAGTCTGACATAAAAAAATTCACTTTAATTTTTCAGCAATTTAATCGAAAGAGAAAATTTCTTAAAAACAATCAAATATTCATTTTCTGCTTGACCGAATATAAAAATACCCTTTAAGGTGTGTGATTGCTCAGTTTAATTTTATATAATTTAAAATGAATGAAGATAAAGTGATGCTGTAATTAGTGATGAAAGTGTTTTTTTTTTTGTTTTATAATAATGTTTTCACTGTGTGCTATATATTAAGGTATAAAATACCATTCTTAAATTAAGAAGCATTTTTGTACGTATTTTTTAACCATTTAACTTGGTAATTATATAGAAGGAAAAGAAGGGAAGAAAACAAAATCACCTTATTTAAGTTTACGATAAACTCTTCTTGTGGCAGGGACAAAAATGAGAATATAATAAACACAAACATATTCCAAAATATTTCTGTTGTACGAAATTTCTCCACTTTACAATATGTGCCAGTATTTTAATTAACTCACATATTCTATTTACAATATAAATTATTTAAAGGAAATAAATGAAAGTCATACCCAACCAAAACTTTCATTAACAAGTATTTGACTTATCACTTTAACATTCCAATGTTTATGAAGTAGTTAAATCCATTAATGTCATTTATGGTAACTACTCTCAAATACAGACTTCAATAACAGATTATTTTGTTAATTAGTTACAGTACGTTGATCATAAGGACTTACAGAAGTCATTAATGGGAAATCGGATTAGTTAGAAGAACATGTTATGGAAAGGGTATTAATGACAGTAGCATCTATGCGTAATGTATTACGACTCGTCTGTCTTGGTAACTACTTTTACATAAAAGTAAAAATGGCTAAATATAAAATTCAACTAAAGCTTATCTTGTTAAAAAATTAGCAACCAAATGAAGATTTTTACTTTCAATTATTACCTCAGCATTAACACTCATGCAACCAACAAAGGCCTTGAAATGTTGATTTGGCTTCCAACATCTTTATTGTTTAACAAAAATAACTTCCAAAGAAGCCAAAAATAAGTAGATTAACTCCATGGAAGTACTAAAAAAGACCTGATGAAGTGATGATTTTAACACAGGCTTGTCATAGGAAGGAAGTTCTTTTTATTTGATTCCAAATTCAGTACATCTAAAGTCATTCTCAGAAATTATTTTTCATATTTTTTTTTGGAAGTTGTTAGGAATTGAAATTGTACATTGAAATTGTACGCATTTATCAATCAACTTCGAAGTAAAAGGTGTTTAATTAAAAAATTTCAGCACCAAAGAAATATACCTTCAATTTTAAACAAAATTGGATTCTTTTCGCTTCTTTGGAAGTCAATAAACATCACTTCCACAGAAGCTAAACAATTTGGTTAAAATAGAAAATTTCTGCACAAAAAAAATTATACCTTTGATTTTAAACAAAATTAGATTCTTTTCGATACTTTGGAAGTCAATAAACATCACTTCCAAATCAAACAAATTCACTTAGTGCTACTTTTGAAGTGGTGATAAATAGGGTTCTATAGTTGAAACGAAAAGTCGACTTTTTTCAATTAATTAAAAGTCGACTTTTCGACTTTTTGCATTTTATGAATAGTCGATTTTTCGACTTTTTTCATTTAATTAAAAGTCGACTTTTAGACTGTAAGTATTTTATAAACAGTCGACTTTTCGACTTTTTTCAATTTTTTCCGACTTTTCGATTTTTTCAACTTTTTTCGATTTTTCGACTTTTTTCCGACTATTTTTTTACTTTTTTCGAGTTTTTCCGACTATTTTAGAGTTTTTGACTTTTTTTCCACTTTTTAAAATTTTCGACTATTTTTAATTCAATTCTACAATTTCAAGTTTTCGACTTTTTTTGACATTTCGACTTTTCGTTTTTTTATACTTTTTGACTATTTTCGACTTCTTTCGACTATTTTTTGACTTTTTTTCGAGTTTTTCCTACTATTTTAGAGTTTTTGACCACTTTTTTAAAATTTTCGACTATTTTTGACTTTTTTCTACAATGTTCGAGTTTTCGACTTTATCCGACTTTTTTTGACTTTTCGACTTTTTCCGACATTTCGACTTTTTACGGCTTGTTGACTTTTTTCGACTTTTATTAATAAAGTCGACTTTTCGACTTTTTTCTCAGACGATAGTCGAGTTATCGACTTTTTTGGAACAAAATAGTCGACTTCGACTTTTCGACAAAAAGTCTATAATTATAAGTCGATTTATAGAACCCTAGTGATAAATGCATTCTTTTGAAAGTTTTAGCTTATATATAAAAACCCTAAAATCGGACGTAAACAACGCACCAACTGAAAAAGTAATGAAAGTTTGTGATCGAACACTCATGTTTTCCACAAACAATCGATTTTTATGAGAAGAATCTAAAATCGGTTGTATATCCCTTAATAACGCTAATCTTGTGAAAATTGTGAACAGCTGCCATGATTTATTTTTCTCTTCAATATATAAATATTTTTTATTAAAGATCAGTTCTAAAGAGTCAGTCATAGGTTATTTAAATTAAAATATTTCAAAGATCAATAATTACGCCAGCGAGTACTGCCCACTGAAAGTACTCCTCATAAGTTCATGAAAAAGGTTTTAAACTTCGATCACTACATTGAAAAACGCACCTACAATTTTGTTCACGTATCTACAATTATCTGTACATATCGAACGTAACAAAACATTATAACACTTTTACTGCCCACAAAAACAGCTACTGTTTGGTTAAGTTCCTTTCTACAGTATCCATCCATGTTTAATCCAACAAAAAAATTTTATTAAAGAAACAATAACAACAGCAACTACAAAATGCACTTATATGAATGAGTATAACGAAGGAACAAGCGAACATCAGTTGTAGACATCTTACAACTCATAAAATTGTTGTAGGCGCAAGCATTGTGTTGAAAACAAAAAAAAAAAAACGAAAAATAATAATTTCTATAAAAAAAAAGTCATATTTTCTTGTAAAGTAGTTTGTCAGCATGTTGGTTTAACAGCCGACTGATGTCGTCTACTGTGCGCAAGAGGAGTACTTCTTGTTTATAAATATCTATGTTTTTTTTTATATATAGACTATGTTGTACATATTTTAATTAGGGTGGTAACGATATACATATATATTAAAATCGTGAACATATTATAAATTTAAGCAAAATTATGCTTTCCAGGTTTAAATTTTCTGCAAAATTTATATAAATTGTTTGCAAAAGAATTGCGAATTGAAGTGTATGTTAATTGTTACCACCCTAATGTAAAATGCCTATAGGTGAAGTATTGCCGTATAACTGTGACTAACACTGAAAATAGTATTGGAAGTAGAAACAAGTTGTTGTATAATTTTGTTTGCCACTATTTATACTAGACATATATGAAAATTCATATACTTTGTACGTTTTAAGCTTTAATAGGTATGTGTTAACGAATGTCTCCATACCGGTCTTTTATAGCAAATATGATCCAAAGAGACCCTTGGGATTTGGATAATTGTACAAATATTTTTTTTGGGAGTTTCTAAATCTTGGAAATGTTATTTTTATAGGTATAATAGGCGTGGCACGAAATATATTAGATATAGAAAATAGCACAAACTTTAATCATTAACAGAATTTTGAAAAAATATAATTGTTCAATTTACAATCGATGTCGTACAGTTGTAGCATTGTATGTCATAAACATTTTTCAAATAATTTTTTTTGAAGTAAAAACAAATCAATAATAAATATAATAAGACATACTACGATACAACAGTACAACACTGATTGTGAATTGATTGAACAAATAAGTATTACAAAGAAGTCGTGTTTTCTATATTGAGAGTCTTTTGGAGACTATATGGTATTATATGTTGATGGTATCTCTCTGGACACTTCATTTACTTTCGTAAATGATGATGATTTTGATGATCGTGTAAGTGATTTTTCAATGATTCGGATTGTGAAAAAGAATGTTGAAGATTCAATTTAGAATGATCAGTAAAAAATTATGAAGAAATTTTTATTATTCCACAGTCAAATAGTTGAGGGAAAAAAGTCGTCTAAATATCTAAAGTTCTTTCTAAATAGTTTGAAGCAATTTTTGTAACATATTGTCATGACTGAATATTAATCTTTCATGTCTGGCCACATAATAAGGGTATTTTTCTCTTAATGATATCCTTAAATGAACCATTTGCATTCAGTACGATTAATTTAGAAAATTTTCTTATTGGGTTCTATAGTTGAAACGAAAAGTCGACTTTTCGACTTTTTGCATTTTATGCAAAGTCGATTTTTCGACTTCTTTATTTAGATAAAAGTTGACTTGTAGACTCTTCGACTTTTAGTATTTTATAAATATTCGACTTTATCGACTTTTTTGGACTTTTTGACTATTTTCGATTTTTTTGAAATTTTGAATTTTTCAACTATTTTTGACTTTTTTCTACTATTTATCGACATTTTGACTATTTTCGATTTTTTTTTTACTATTTTTAACTTTTTTCGAGTTTTTCGGACTATTTTAGGTTTTTTGACTTTTTTCCGCTTTTTTAAAATTTTTGACTTTTTTCTACTATTTTTGAGATACTTTTCACCTTTTTCATAGACGATAGTCGAGTTATCGACTTTTTTGGAACAAAATAGTCGAGTTATCGACTTTTTTTGGAACAAAATAGTCGACTTCGACTTTTTTCTATAAAAAGTCGATTATTCGAAAGTCGATTTATAGAACCCTATTTTCTTAGCGCCATTAATATTTGATTTTAGTGTAATTTAGGTTGGTTGACCGGAATCAAAAACGATATTTTACGTTACAGGTTATCGTAAATTATTAAGAAGCATTTCAGACATGCAAAATTGCCATAAATTTCAAAAATTCCTCCATGTTGTAACCGATACTTTGATGAGTTATCCTTGTGCTTCAATTCCCTTGTTGTGAAATTTTCTGATAGAGTTTTGTAAACAATAAATAGCTGTTGCATACAAAGTCAACTATTGTGAATGAACGATAGCAATGTTTCCTTTGAGAGGAAATAAAACTTCAAGGGACTATTAGCGATAGGAGTAAATTCCTTAATGTTGTTCCAAGATGAGGTAGGTAAAACATTTGTATTCCAAGTGAGTTCGCTCTAGATTACTTAGGATTTGTGATAAAAATTTTCTTAGACATAAAACCTGTAAAACTAAGTCCATATGAAACTGTCGAGTACAAAACCTTAATGAGCTGATTTCCTACCTTTTAGCTTTATTTCTCTGTGGACATGATGGAGATGACTCATTAAACCAATCTTGTATGGAATTCGCTGATAGCTATCAAGATAAATTCCATGGTTTGATTGCAAGGCAAATGATTTCAAGAATTCAAATAACATCTGAATTTTATTGTCCACTTCACTGTACAACATAATACATGATGCCGACACCAATAGTAGGCAAATGTTAAAGATAACGATGACAGTGATAATAATTATGAAGATGCTGCTGTTGTGCAATGGTGCAACATGCATGCTTCAAGTATAGTTTTACGAGTAGACAATAAATAGACTTAATATGTATGTATATAATTTTTATTTTATTAACAATTTCGCTTTTATTAAAGCAAATAAAAAATGCCGGGTTTTCTTATATTATCATCATGTGTTTGTTTATATTCTTTTGTTGTTGTTTTTTTTTTGTCTCACAGAAAAGCCTTCTCTCCCAAGTACAGAACGTTGGCGCCTACGTACGACAAGTTGCTCTGTTTTTGTTCTCTTAACTTTTAATTTTTTTCTTGTGTTTTTTTTGTTATTTTTACAATTGTCTTTACATTTGACTAAGTTTTTCTTGTTGTTGTACGCTATTGTAACTTTTACTACTTAATGTTTGTTGAGTTTTTCTGGATCATTTGCTTTCTCGTTGGCATTGGCATTTTCTTTTGTTGTATCATGCCTCTCTGCCTTGTTTGCTGTGGCTGCTGCGGTTGCTACTGCTATACTGCTCAGAAGCAGCAGTAGTCAACAACTTTTGCTGCTCTTATGTAGTTTGATTTGACTTTGCCTTCATCTATCTACAAGTGAGTTTGTGCGATTGTGTGTATCTGTGTGTCGGCCTCCTTCTCAGTTGGATTTTGTGTTGCTGTATTATTATTGTTGTTGTGTATCTGTGTGCCTGAATGCCAGCTTGGTTGGTTGTGTGTTTTTTTATTGTTGTTCTGCTGTGTTTGAGTGAGTATGTTTATGTGGCTGTGTGTGTTGGTGTTTGTTTGGAGGGTATCATCGTTCTAAAAGTAAAAAGCCTGCTTCAGTCTGTCGTTTGGCGTTCACAGAAGCATACATTGTGCAGGCGTGAATATACAATTTTTTTCGTATCTTAACAATAAAACGTGCGTTTTTTGTCATTCAACTCTCTATAGTTTCTGTTGTTGTTCTGTGTTTCCAGTTTTTCTTTTTGTTATTGTATCCCCAACATACGTATTTTTCGAATACTCGGTGTTTTTAATATTTAATAATATACAAAACATATATTTTTTTATAGTTCTGATTAATGAATGAAAATTTACTTTTTTGTTATTATTTATATTTTTTTTGAAAAAGGCGCGTTTTTCGTTAGGTTTTTTAGCGAAAAAAAAACCAAGTGAAATTTAATTTGTTGTTTTCTTTTCAGCAAAAAAAAAAGTAAATATTTGTGAAAATATAAATTTTATATGAATTTTCATACAAAACTTCAACAATCCAAGGGCTACAAAAATACAACCATATAAAAGTAGAAAAGAAAAAAAATATATTGTTTTTGGCCATTTTTTTCTTGATAATTGTTGTGCACCAATTGCTGCCAAAACAATATATTACCAGTGTAAAAAATAAAAAATAATAAAATTTTTATAAAATAAATATATACAACTAAAAATTAAGTTTTTTCTCGTCATAACGAAAAAGTGCTCATATATTATAAAAAAAATTTACCAAAAATTATAATACATATTTGTGCATCAGTTTAATCAAGAGTATTAAGCCAAACAATTGTGTTTTAAAATTGCAGCTATCTAAGGTAATTTTATTTATGAAAATTAAAAAGATATCGTGTTTACAGTGGGGGGAAAATTAAGAAAAAAATTAATTAGAAATGTTAAAAAAGGAACTTAGTTTAGTGGAAAGTTTTTCATACAAATTGTTTTAAATTCAATATTTTTTATAAATACTTAGGAAATAGCTATTTTAGGTTATTGCTTTATTTTATTTTATAATTCTTATTTGAATTGTGTTTCTTTGAATAATTATTTATTTTTCCAATAGGAATTTTTAAAACAACTATGGATATAAGCAGAAAATCTTGACATTAATAATGGGAGCGTACTTCTCCTATCCTTATTTCTATATAAGAAGATTTTTAGTGCAAAACATATATAATACAAGTATTAATATTTCTCTATCCAACTAGTCTCACTGAATGCCTAAAATCTATGATGTGATCTTCTCCTAGCTTCTCCTAGTTCAGTTCTAGTTCAGTACTAGTTCAGTTCTAGTTCAGTTCTAGTTCAGTTCTAGTTCAGTTCTAGTTCAGTTCTAGTTCAGTTCTTGTTCAGTTCTAGTTCAG
>NC_060953.1:49965487-49978192 GCF_022045245.1 Lucilia cuprina | reverse complement strand
TAGTCTAGTCTATAGTCTAGTCTATAGTCTAGTCTATAGTCTAGTCTATAGTCTAGTCTGTAGTCTAGTCTATAGTCTAGTCTATAGTGTAGTCTATAGTCTAGTCTAGTCATAGTCTAGTCATAGTTTAGTTATAGTCTAGTCATAGTCTAGTCAAAGTCTAGTCATAGTTAAGTCATAGTTTAGTCATAGTCTAGTCATAGTCTAGTCATAGTCTTGTCAAAGTCTTGTCATAGTTTTGTCATAGTCTTGTCAAAGTCTTGTTAAAGTCTAGTCCTGTAAAATTCTTCTCATAGTCTAGTCTTGTTAAAGTCTTGTCAAAGTATTGTCATAGTTTTGTCGTAGTCTAGTCAAAGTCTTCTCATAGTTTTGTCATAGTCTTGTCATAGTCTAGTCATAGTCCAGTCCTGTAAAAGTCTTCTCATAGTCTGGTCATAGTCTTGTTATAATCTTACCAAAGTCTTGTCATAATTTTGTCATAGTCTTGTCATGGACTTGTCATAGTCGAAATTTAAAGGAATATACTGAACGGAGGATCGAAAGAGTAGAATTCTCTATTCGATACATTAAGTTGTTAAACTTATGAGATCCAAGGTTATTTAATTAAAAAAAAATTTTCTGATTAATTTTATATAAAATTTTTATATTTCGACTATAAATAATTTATTTTCTTTTAAAATAATTTTTACCAATTAAAATTTAATGTCTCCTTTAACAGCTGTAGCCTTTCCAATGAGTCGCTATGACCTTGTTCATTTCAAATTTGTTTACATACGTTTTATTTTTTAATTTGTTTTATATTATTTTTTTATTTATTTTTTATGTCTTTTTATTTATTGTGTCAACTTGTTTTAATTAAAATGGCTTAAGTCTTTTTTGTTTAATTTTATTTTAATTGTTTGTGGGTGATTTTTATTTCAAAAATAAAATTTGAAAAAAAACCTGACAAATTTTGTTATTTATATACATTTGGGATTAATTAGAAAAATATAAGAAATGATGCTTATATGATTAAATATATAGGTAAATTATTTTGATATTAAATTTAATAGGTTTTTTAATTATTTATGTTATTTTAATAAGTACGAGGAACAGTTTAAAAATTGTCAATTTCAATACAATTCTTATTTAGTTAAGAACATATAATTTAGAAGTATAAAGACTAGCCAATTATTCTCTAAAACCAGTCCCTTCCTTTTATTTGATATTGATTTAAGAAATCAAGTAAACTTCGTCAATCTTACAAAAAATAACTTTTGTTACGACCCTCCTACTTATTGTTTGTAATTTATGATTGTGCATTCAAAAATCATTATTCTTTATTACATTTTCGTATGCTTAAAGAAAATTTATTAATTCCTTTTTATGTTTGTTTTTAAACAGACAGGGTCTTTATACTCTCCTCTAGAGAAATACGTATACATTTTTCGTAAAATAATCTATAGTTGTTGGCTTTGACATGGACATAAACACAGACATGATCCTATGAGATGACTCTTTGATTCCTCATCATTACAAAATACTGTTGCATACTTAATACTGGAACCATTGTTTTAATTAAAGAGTATTAAGAAATAATAATTTATTTACTTTTAATTGACTACGAAAAAATGTTTATTAAACGAACTTTAAAGATGTTAAATATTTATATTAAACTGTAAAGTCTATACAAAATTGTATTCCCTTGAAAGGAATTTATGTGTGGGTAGATTTTTGTTTTAGTCTTGTGATTTTATTACTTTTTTCCATTTATTTTTTTGTTTATTTTAATTGTTGTAAATGAATTATAATTGTCAAGTCGTAAAATAAAATAATAATTTTTTTAAAGCCCCCTGCATAAATGAAGGATTTAAATTTTGATGGGTTTCTTTAGAAAGTACTCTATAGGAAAAATTATGTTGTTGTTGAAGTTAATTAAGGAGAAATGAAGTATTTTTAAATTGGTGTATATGGTGAGAGGGAGGCTAGACTTAGTTAAAGTTTAGTAATAATTTTATAGATTATTAAATTGAAAACTTAATGGAATCTAAATTGTTACGTCATAAGTCAGCAGAGATGAAATTTCGGTTGTAAGATAGTTAATTAGTTAGTTAGATAGATATATAGATAGATAGATAGATAGATAGATAGATAGATAGATAGATAGATAGATAGATAGATAGATAGATAGATAAATAGATATATAGATAGATAGATAGATAGATAGATAGATAGATAGATAGATTGATTGATAGATAGATAGATAGATAGATAGATAGATAGATAGATAGATAGATAGATAGATAGATAGATAGATAGATAGATAGATAGATAGATAGATAGATAGGTAGATAGATAGATAGATAGATAGATAGATAGATAGATAGATAGATAGATAGATAGATAGATAGATAGATGGATAGATAGATAGATAGATAGATAGATAGAAAGATAGTTACTTACTTACTTACTTACTTACTTACTTACTTACTTACTTACTTACTTACTTACTTACTTAGTTAGTTAGTTAGTTAGTTATTTAGTTAGTTAGTTAGTTAGTTACTTAGTTAGTTAGTTGTTTCATTCAGATTTCACTTAATACTCTAACATTTTTATGCGACAAATTCACTCTTTCTTTTAAGCAATTTCTTTTCTCTGTTCAAAATAAAATAAAAAATTTCTTATCGTCCATAGTGCACATAACCAAAGAATTCATATTAAAATTAAACTAAAAAGAAATTGTTTATGGAATTCGTTAAAAAAAAAATAACAAAATTGCTTGTAATTAGGTCATATCCATATGTCTTATTTTAGAGAAAAATGTAAATGTTTGCAAAAATTCTATGAATGGAAAACATTTTAATTCATTTGCAATTTTTGTTTTCCATATTGTTAAATGAAAAATTATCGATTGCTTTTCATAAAAGGACGATTTAAAAATTTATTATTTAAACATTTTCCTATGAAGGTAGTTATAGGTCAATTGATTATTTTTTTTTCAATTGTATATATACATTAAAATACAATTAGCAAACAGACGTTGGACGATTGAAAGGGTACAATTTTGCTATGTTTCTATCATATTCAAGAGTTTTATTATCCTTTAAGCTTAAGTTTAAGGTATTTTGTAGAATAAATGTAAATGATGGTGAAGCTTTATTTTAAACAGATCGACAGATTGGACTTTGGAATGACATAACTTAATTATAAATAAATTTGTCTTCGCACTGCTAAACAATATTTCGAAATCGTTATGTGATACAGAAATTTATTTTCTCTCAGTTTCGTTTTTCTTCAAATTCCGCTGATCCTTTAAGCTGTTTTAATCTACAGAAAGCTGTCAAATATCATGCTGTCCCTTCGTATCTTAGTCTATTCATAATTATGATTATATTCTATAATATCAACTTAAATTTTGGGTATGTAGTAAATGCCATTAATCCTCGAGTTTAGAAAATCGGGTTGCAGGACCTTTAGTAAATGGAATTTATACTCGCATTGAGGAATTCGATTCTCTCCTATACGGGATCGCGTTGTAGGACCTTTAGTAAATGTCATTGATCCTCCAATTGAGGAAATCGATTATTTTCAAATTAATTGGCATACTTACATTAAGTGTCATCTGGTGACAACGGTTGAAAGGTTTGGTCGTTTGAATTTGATTTTTTTTTGTCAATTTTTTTTTTAACATTTGCAAAGACTTCTTGATTGAGGTATGAAAGATTATATGTGCTATCCACATAATAGACATTGCAATGCTATATAAACGAATATTAATTAGTTAAATAATTACTTATGTAGGTGGCTGCCACGCTCTACAAAATCCCAAAACTTTCTCGCTACAGGCTTCTATCATGACCTGAATTGTCTTAAGGATTTCTCACTAATAAAAATAATTGAATATGTTATGAGCGCGATATAATTTGAATATGTAAAGGAGTAATCGTAGGAATCTAAACTGCCTAAACATAGAATAATGAGTCTCTGACTTTGGTATAACGATCATATGCTGCGGGGGCAAATGATGAAGACATCGCGTGTAAAGAAAAAACGCAGTTTGTTCGAGAACTTTGGAATTCATAAATTTCATTAAAATCATAAGTTAATCCGTACAAGAACATCACTTCCCATCTTTCCTTTAAATGTGATTTAACACTTGAAATTGTTTTTCTAATTATATTAAAATTTTGGCATGTAACTGAATACAGTTTTCCATATAAGACCTAATTAAAAAAAAAATATCTCAACATTACAACGTTGAGATAAATCTTATTGCACTGACTATCACAAAGAATTAATCCAAATTTAGCGATGGTTTCATTACAAAGTATTACATATACAAAAAGAAAATCCATTACCAAATAACTGATTAAAATGTTCATTTTATGTCATTAATTTAACACGATAATGACATTGAAGCCAACTATTTAATACGCTTACTTATAAATAGGGAGTTTATTAAGTACCTACCACAATCACTTGCTAATAAGGAGTTATATAAGTAGTTTAGTTTCGGAAAAACAAAATATTTGGCGAGGATGCTTACTATGACTACTAATACTTTTCTTACAAAAATATAATTTGACCAATGGTATAAAAAATTAAATTTAACATATAAATTTATTTTTATGTTCTTACTAGTCCCATTCTAAGTTATACAGGAGGTACATATGTCATTGAAAAGTAAGCAGTTGTATAAAGACAAGTCATTACAATTTATTACAACGTATAATACTACATATACATTTTCATTTAATTAGCTTAACATTTCCCATAACAAGGACTCCTATTTTTAATAATTTACTATACATCTGACTACATACAACCTTCAACAAAATCATGCTGACAAAAAATCATGCTCAAATGTCTTTATGTTGTCGTCGTCGCCGCCGCCAAATGTTACAACATTCTTACAACATGTCTAGAAATTATTATTCAACTAAAGCTAAAATACTATGCAAATTGCACATGTTGTTGAAATGTTCTAGTCATTTAGAGGGGAATTATCTCACTTTTAGAAGAAATGCGTCAACATTTAAATAATAATTAAAATGTGACCGACTGACTAATAAATATGTAAGTGCTGTAGTTGTTAGTTATTGTTTTCGATTAATAATTCATTTTATATGTCAAGTTTTTGATAACCTACTTAAGTGGCATTCAATCACACTTTTAATTGTTGTCAAATTGTTTAGCAAAAAAAAAAAAAACATATCAAAAGATTTGTAACGCTTAGTGAAATAGCATCATTCAATGTATTATTCATCAAATTATCTATGGAATGGCTGGTTTAGAAGCTGTTTGTTTTTAGTTGCAAGATTATCAATTGGTGATCTCAACTTAATGTTACAAATACAAATTAATTAAGCGAGTCTAAAAAGTGTGAAGAATTGAATTCTAGAAAATTCAACTTTAAGAGGATTAAAGTCATATAATACGTTTTTAAATTAATTAACCACAACTTTTATGGTTCATTTTAAAAAAAGCCCTTTTTTTGGCGGCAGCTTTATATTTTCAATTTATTAAATTTGTTTAAATTGTCTTATAAATGTAAGTGTTAATATGGTATGGAATATAGAGACATCATATTTATTATTATTGTTATAATGACAGCTCATCCTGATGGTGTCAACCTAAATGCTGTTTTATGTCACTAACAATCGACATCCCATAAAATATTTAAATGCAAAAGGAACTTTTATTTTTGATGGTAAAAGTCGAAGTATTTAATACTTTACACAATATATACTCTCTCTCTCACCTAAATGTCTGTCTAAATCAAATCAATGATTGACAATAAGGGAACATGCTTTGTATTCTATTAAAAGTAGAGGTGCTCAAGATGTCCATTTCATTGCACGCGTGATAGGGTAAGAAAATTCTGCTGACATTAAGTTGATATCCACACACTATAGGTTTAATTCTTATTCTTTTTAAAATGAGTAATATCAGTTGGTTTGCTCTTAATTTAAAAAAAAAAAAAAAAACAAAATCAAATCAGTTGCTGATCAGCACTTGTTGAAGCAAGGTCTGGGCGCGACATTTTTAAAATACACACAGTAGTACAAAAACAATTTTTTAAGAAAGACGAATTAATGTAAGATAACTGTTGATAATTTTTTATATATATATATAGATATACGCTGGCTGTCAAAATCCATAATAAATATTTGACAGTTAGCATATACTTTATAGTTTGTAGTCATTTTATTAGTATATTTTTATTTTGAATTGAATTCTGTTCTCTGCTTTACCAACACAAATAAAACGGTGGTAGTCTATGGTAGTATGTGTTTGAGCATCACTGATTTAAAGCTTTTTTATTCATTTTAATTTTTGGGGTTTTGTCGATTTCAACCGATCCCCACTACACCTATACACTTTAATATCTGTAAATCACTTCACAATTATTTTGTTGGACAATTTAAAAAGTTCTTTTAAATAATCGATTTATTTACAATTTAATATCTTCATTACATTTTGTTTTTCTTTGCAATATCATACGATCTTTGCGATATGATACGATCACTGGAAACTATTTTTGTTAGTCACTTTTTCTACATGTAAAAGTCTTTAGAATTGCATTCCTTCATAAAGAGACGATATCTTACGATCACTGGTAACCATGGTTAATGATCACTTCTTCTATTTGTAAAAGTCTTTAGAATTGGATTATTTATATTAATTTTGTTGGGCAATTTATAAAGTTCTTGTAAATACTCAATTTCATACGATCACACTTAGCTTAATGTTTCTAAATCAATGCTTCTCTTCTAGACTAGAAGACTACAAATATATTTTGAGAATTTTATTTGTTCTTTATATTTTTTGAGAAGTTAGTAAAAATAATATTATACGATCACTAGTAATTAAGCTTACTGATCACTTTTTGTCCTTTTGTCTTTATAATTGGATTCTTTTTAGAAATTTTGATGAATTTTATATAAATAGTGGATTTTATCTTACCTATCTTAATGTAAGATAAAATCGACTAATCAGTGATCACCAAATATGAACTAGCTCGTCTTCTAGAAAGCTAGATGATATTTATGTGAAATTCTTGGCAAAAAATCAATAGTATACGATCACTGGTAACAATATTTGCTGATCACTTCTTCTTTATGTAAATGTCTTTAGAGTTGAATTCTTTCTATACAGTTTATTGAGAATTATAAAGAATTCTTGTATATAGTCGATTTCACCTAATCGCACTTATCTTAATATCTCTAAATCAGTGATCGTCAGATATGTTATAGATCATTTTGGAAAAAGCTAGAAAATTACGGATATTTCTTTAGAATTTCATTCATGTTGTATATTTTGTTACATTTTTTAATAAGTTCTTTGCAATTAGTCAATAGCATACGATAGCTAATAACAATTTGTCGATGACATGAGATCATGCGGTAACAGCTGATAGTTAGTTTTATATCCTTGAAGACCTAATAACAACTAAATGAGAATTATTTGCATATATGTGCTATGTATTTAATTTAAACATTACATTGAGTTTATTTACTGGACTATACATTAGTAATGCATAAGGTATGTAGTAGGTTTGTATTTTAAAATATTGTTTTATAAGTATTAAAACCATTTTTTTTTTGATTTTCGTCCCAAAAAACAATATATTTTTATATTTTTTTGCGAATTCTAAACCAATAAACATGATGAGCCTTTTACCTTTATTAATAGATAATAGTTGAATGTGTAACCATTGCTAAATAAAATTCCATATATGCCGCACTTTTTAAGAGAAGCGTTAAAAAAAGAACAAGAAAAAAAGAGAAAAACATTAAGGAACTGTACATGAAAAAACATGTTGAATTTGCCAAAAACAATAGTTGATATTTTGCGGTTATGGAAAATAATGTTTTCATCAACTTACATGGGGAAAAAAGGGAACTGAATAATTTATTTTTCAGTGTTCAGAAACTCAGTTACCTGAACGTAATTCGTAAGAATCTTCCAATCAGTTTTAGACAGGAATGCTATTTCCGAAATAACATCACTTCCAAGATACATGGATCTAACTTCGACGAATGCCTGACAGTGGAAAAAAAAGTGCTGCAGAGTTTCACTTCCTCTACACAAGCTCTACATACGTATGATTCCGCACGTCCAATTTTGCATAAATGTGCTCGTAATCCTGTGTGTCCACTCAGAATACGTACTATCATACTAAGATCAGACTTGCTCACTTTGAGGAGATTTTTCGTCTTACAGTGCGTGGTTCTACGCACTGTTTCATTATTTCAAGAAGTCTTATGGGATTCCCTCACCTATATTTTTAGTTCAGCTTTTGTTGCATCGAATGGTAATGCGTTTGTCAGGTTAACTGCCTCGAGCTATTACATTCGGTCTTTTGTTACCGACTACTCCTGAGTGGGCTGGTACCCATATGATATAAACTTTACCTCTGGGAGAGTATTCAGTTAAAGTTTTCTTACAATCCAATACGGTCTTAGATTTGCCTTCTGGCTGTCGGTAAATATATTAAGCGCTGTGTTCGCCATTTTTAAACTAATCCAATTTACGCATTCCGTTATTGCTCGTACTTCTGCTTGCTTGTGTTATGATTTGGTAAACGGTGGTATATTACTGCTTCCGGATTTTCAATATAGTACCCCAGCCCCACTTTATCCCCCAATTTAGAGCCATCCATGTAACAAAGGATTCCTACTGGTATTTGCTCTAATGTTCCGCTTGACCAAGACAATCTATCTGGAATCAGCGTTTCAAAGTTTCAGACATATTCTGTGTCTGGTATACGATCAGGCACGTCCGATGATTGTGTATAACCTTCGAATGTGTCCAGTATACAGTAATCACTTATAATTAACTATTAATGTAAGTGCTTATTTTCTTGCATTTCGATTTTTTACATAAACGAAATAGAAAACTATTAGTAGATGCAATGGACGTATCCTCTTGGAACTTTTCTTTATTTAAAATTCCAACTACTCACTTAATTCCTTATTAGTAAGCGATCATAATAAGTACTTATTTAACTAACGATTTGTATTTTAGTTTCTGACAATCTTAGATCACGTTTATCAATGTTTTTCCTGTTTTATATTTCATTCGTAAAATTTAAATATTTATGAATTAATTCTCTTAAATATCTGTCGAAAAATATAAATATATGTTCCTTTTCATTCCTGTTGCAAAAAAAAAAAAAAAAAAAAAAATAAGAACAACTACAAGTATTCACTGTCACAAATATACATACTATATGTATTTTAATACAACTTGTACTGGTATATAACTCTTACTCGTTTGCTGAAGCTCTCTATCTTACCCACATCCTAATAGAACAACTGACAATAGTAATAAGTAGCAACATTAACATGTTGTCAACACTAACAGAAACATAATGCAAATATAGTAACAAAAATAAAAAAGAAGAGACATATGCATGCATTATTTGTACCACCATCGTACAACAATACTGATGACAATGAAAAACTGACGGAGTGACTGAAAAATACACTACAATACTTTTGTATTATTTTCATATTTATTATTAAAAATATATAATCACACAAACGTACTACACTACGACAGCGACTTGTACTTAAACAGATAGAATATTGTGTTGAAATTTACATTTTTATGAGAATTTTTATTTATTTTTTAAGGTTTTGGTGTGAAATGCGATGGCGCCAGCAGAATTTAAGTTTTAAAAAATTCATCTACTGCACCAAAGCCAAGAATATTTTCATGTAATATCCTTTTCATTAGTAAAAGTCTGAAAATAAGTTTTTTCTTTTCCTTTTCTAGCCAAATTTTCAATAAGTTTTTTTCTAAGAACTTTTATGTAATTTTTTTATAAAACATTTTTTAAGTGAACATTTTTGATAATATTTCTTTTTATAGAAAATTTTTCATGAATTTTCTTTCAAGAAAAAATTTTTATTAAATATTATTTTTATAGAATTTTTTTTATAAATTTTCCTTTTATAGAGAATTTTCGATAAATCTTCTTTTATAAAGAATTTTCGTTCAATTTTTCTTTTATAGAGAATTTTCGATAAAACTTCTTTTATAAAGAATTTTCGTTCAATTTTTCTTTTATAGAGAATTTTCGATAAAACTTCTTTTTATAGAGAATTTCCGAAAAATCTTTTTATAGAGAATTTTCGATAAATTTTCTTTTTGTAGAAAATTTTTGATAAATTTTCTTTGTAGAGAAAATTTTTGAAAAATTTTCTTTTTATAGAAAATTTTCGATAAATTTTCTTTTTATTGAAAATTTTCGATAAATTCTCTTTTTATAGAAAATTTTCAAAAAATTTTCCTTTTATGGAGAATTTTCGATAAATTTTCCTTTTACGGAGAATTTTCGATAAATTTTCCTCTTATGGAGAATTTTCGATAAATTTTACTTTTATGGAGAATTTTCGATAAATTTTACTTTTATGGAGAATTTTCGATAAATTTTACTTTTATGGAGAATTTTCGATAAAATTTCCTTTTATGGGGAATTTTCGATAAATTTTCCTTTTATGGAGAATATTCGATAAATTTTCCTTTTATGGAGAATTTTCGATAAATTTTCCTTTTATGGAAATATTCTTTTATAGAAAATTTTTCAATTTATCAATTAATTTTCTTTTTATAGACAATTTTCAATAAATGTTCTTTTTAGATTAATTTTTCAATAAATTTTCTTTTTACAGAAATTTTTTAAAAAATTTGTCCTATTAGATAAATTTTTCAATTAATTTTCTTTTCAGAAAAATTGTTTAATAAATATGTTTTTTGAGAAAATTTCAATCAATTTTATTTTAAGGGAAATTTATCAATTTTCTTGTCTTTTTTTTATTAAATTATTCGTTCAATTTTCTTTTCGAGTAATTTTTGGGAAAATTTTCTTTTTAGAGAAATTTTTGAAAAAAAAAATTCTTTGTTTTTTGTTTTTTTGTAAAGCATTTTCGATTATCTTTCTTTTATAAAAAATTTTCTATAAAAAAATTTTCTTTTATAGAAAATTTTTAAAAAATTTTGCTTTTATAAAAAATTTTTAAAAAATTTTGCTTTTATAGAAAAATTTTCATAAATTTTATTTTTATAGAAAAATTTCTTAAATGATCTTTTTGTAGAAAATTTTCCATAAATTTCTTTTTTATACAAAATTTTTTACATTTTTTTGTTTTATAGAAAATTTTTAATAAATTTTCTTTCCATTTTTCAAGAAATTTTCGTAATTTTTTTTATATAAAATTTTTATTAAATTTACTTTTTATTAAATTTTTGTAATTTTTTTTAATATAGAATTTTTGATATTTTTATATAGAAAATTTTTGTTAGTTTAATTTTAGATAAAACTTTTGTTAAATTTTCGTATTATACGAAATTTTCGTTAATATTACGTAAATTTTTTCTTCAAAGACATTTTTTGCATTTTTTAAATTTATTAAAAAAATCTTGTTAATATTTAGAAAAAAATGTCTGTCAGTACTCTTGTTAGAATCGTTATACAAGTTTGCTGCATATATCCTCCAGCTTTAGGTAGAATGTCAGTTGAACGTAATAACTAATTAAATGTGAAGTGTAATTTGTCAATACAACCAACATAATAGATTCGTACATTCATACCTTTCTGCTACTAATATGTATGATTTGCAAAATTCTCTCTCAACAGTCAGACGAGAACAGACGACAACGCCAAAGTTTTCTTTGAAGTGTGATACTACTTTGCTAAAAGCAAATGGTATGTGATCTTACCATGGTATTTACTAGGAAACATGTCATATTTATTTGTTGACACATTACTGACACATCAGATTTAACACGTTGTCAACAACGTCAGCATGTCTTGATGTGATTGTACTTGTTTTGTTATGTTTAGTTTTTGTTTTCCTTAACACACATATAATAAATTTGTCCTTTATCTAGTTTTTTATGACATTATTAAACAAAACAAAACAAAAAAAAAAAAAAAAACAAAGAAAATACATATTTTTATTTTAAACTTTTTTACACACAACTGCTGTCATATTTCACTTATTTATATCTATGAGACTACTAACACTATTTTATAATTAAAAGCTGTCATATTGCAAATCTATTGTAAATTTACAAGAGCGCTAGGTTACAACAAATCCATACGTTTTTAATCATCATTGTTTTGAAAATGTCTAAAAAGTGTCTTTGTTTACTAATGTAATTTTTTTTGTTGCTATTGTTTTTTTACACATTTTAATTAAAATTCTTGTCCAGTTTCTGCTTGTCTGCATATATGTATAGTTTTTTCTCTTTTTGTTTTAGCAAATAATGCTCATACGCAGTGGGCTTTCTGCGAGTGGAGTATGAGGGGTATGTTGGGTCTTACTACAGTAGTAGACTTTTTACTAGTTGACTTTTCTTGTTTTGCATTTTTAATTGATTTATAATGCGTGTATAGTTTTAGTTCGTGTTATTTTTCTGTTTTTTATTTGGTTTCGTAGGATTTGTAGTAACTTTTGTTTTGTAAACATTAAATCGTGTTGGCTGTTTTAGCGCCCTACAATCAGTCAATTTAATTTCGATAAAAATACAGTTTTTCTCTCTACTATAAACTACAGATTTCTACTATAAAGTATATAATAAACATGACTACACACTTGACTATAAACTAGACTATAGACTAGACTATAGACTAGACTATAGACTAGACTATAGACTAGATTATAGACTAGACTATAGACTGGACTATAGACTAGACTATAGACTGGACTATAG
>NC_060953.1:49962870-49965387 GCF_022045245.1 Lucilia cuprina | reverse complement strand
GTTCTAGTTCAGTTCTAGTTCAGTTCTAGTTCAGTTCTAGTTCAGTTCTAGTTCAGTTCTAGTTCAGTTCTAGTTCAGTTCTAGTTCAGTTCTAGTTCAGTTCTTTTGCAATATTGAAGATAACTCAATTAAATTGTCCCAGGGACCAAGCCTATTGAAAATGGTTAAGATCGTTCCATTATTTCACCTAGCGCCCTAATAGGACTTGTAAACCTTGTAATCAAACTACAAGTCTCTAATTTGGAAGTTAAAATCCGAATACCCGCATCACAACAAAAAGCTGAAAAGCCAAGAAATATACTAGCCTTGATGACCATTATGAACTCTACAATTATAGGGCCTCATTTGACTTATTTGATATAACGGGAAATACTGGCCTATGATACATAGGTTAAAAGCGACACCTTGGCTCATCGATGATTAGTCTTTCATTGTGTTGACAGTTTGTATTTGTTGTCGGACCACAACGGTAGTGCAACGGTCACCCTTTAGCTCAAATATTTAGGTAAACTGTTTGTATTTGGAGCTGAAAACTGCTGTGGCTAAAGCTTTAGTTGAAACCAAAGCAAAAAACCTTAATGTAGTTATAGCTTTTCCTTAGATTTCATAATTGGAAGCCCTACTAATAAATATATTTTGCAAATGAAGATAGTTAAAATTTAACGTGTATACACTATTTAAAAATTCGAATGTATGTCAGATATAGTATTGTTCAGGGTCACACAAAAAAGTTACCTTTAGATGTTTCCAAACAGAATAACAAAAATTTTATATAAACTTCAATTTCATATAAACTTAAACAAAAGGTGTCATTGAACATTTTTTTTTGAACTCCTTGTATTATGTCCTTTACAATTAAGGTCCTTTTAAACATTAATACACATCATGATGCATCATTTATATTAGAGTATCCGTAGTTTATTCATGCTTGCTTGAGTTGGTTACAGTAAATTTGTGCGAACAAATTTTAAAATAATTAAATTAAACATTTAAAATTAAATTATTCAATTAATTGTGTAGAGAAAATAAATTGAATAAGACCACTTGTTGGATTCATTTTGCTGTTGTGGTATTTTTAAAGTTTTTGTTAAACGGCTTTTGGTAAAAAGTATTTAACAGTCAAGAGCATAATAATAGGTATGAAATTAAAAAGTAAACTTTTAGTTAACAGTTCCTTTATGCAGTAGTTTATGTAATAATTTAGATTTATTCAATTGGTCATTGACCTATTTATCTTGTTTCTTACAAAGCACCTCGTAAATAAACTAGGTTATCCTACTAAACTACTTTAACTATGAAAAAAATGCCACAAAAAACTACTGTTTTAACTTCCAATATTGTCGATATAATTCATTAATCACAAAATCAATTCAATTGATGTTGAAAAATACCAAACAAAAAACTCAAATATAAATACAAAATTTGATACTTCTGTATTTTTTTTAATTCTATTCATAACAACCATCCAGAGTTAAAATTTTTTTAGTTAAATTATTTTTTTTACTCTCTTGATAGTTTTGTAAAAAACAGAATTTAAATGATTGTTTTTGATTAGCATATTTTTAGTATTTATTATTCGATTGGCTTTATTTTCTCTTATCATCTTTATTTTTTTTTTTTGTTGTTTGTATTCTCAACTATTTGTTGCTGTAAAATAAATGTATTTTCGAAAAAAAAATATTTATATCAAACTATTGGTAATATTTGTGTGTTTTTTTTGATTTTGCACAGTAAATGTTTGAAATTGTTTCCAATTTTACCGGCTTTTTATATTATTTCATATTTTTTTTCTTACTAGGAGGTTTTTGTTCAGTTGTTTTTTGTTAAAGCCAACTCGTTTCACATTATCTATGGACATTTGCATTTTTAATTTATTTACTTTTACGTAAATTTAAAATATAAAATAAAAATTGAAACAAAAAAAAAAAAAACCCGATTTACATATTTGTCTATAAATGTTCTTTAATTGAGATTTTGGTTTGCAATATAATAGATGTCGATTAAATAGACAGTTTTATCGATAATTTAATATAAACACTCTACATGGATTATTATAGATAATGAGTTATGGTAATTGGTTTGATTAAAAGTTTCATTGATTTGACAATAATTTACAAAAATCATGGCAATATCTTAATTTTAACTATTTAATTATAAAATATATTGTAAGCTAGTTAGTTTGAAAGCAGGATGTATACACATCAAATCTGAAGAAATACACCTAGGCCTCTATCGGGCTTGTTGTGCGCTTCTTAACCAGTGCCTCAGGTGGGAATCGAGCCCACCACCTCCGGTCTACCGGACTAGAACACTAACCTAACGGAGGCCACAAAAATATATTTTAAATTGAATAAAAAAATTCTTTAACGCCTAACTGTTATATCAAAAGGGGTGTTCTATGACATTTTTCTCATAGTCTAGTCATAGTCTAGTCATAGTCTAGTCATAGTCTAGTCATAGTCTAGTCATAGTCTAGTCATAGTCTAGTCATAGTCTAGTCATAGTCTAGTCATAGTC
>NC_060953.1:49961156-49962770 GCF_022045245.1 Lucilia cuprina | reverse complement strand
TATAGTCTAGTCTATAGTCTAGTCTATAGTCTAGTCTATAGTCTAGTCTATAGTCTAGTCTATAGTCTAGTCTATAGTCTAGTCTAGTCTATAGTCAAGTCTATAGTCTAGTCTATAGTCTAGTCCATTCAATAGATAGTTGGAACTTAAAACTAATAATACTGCCAAACTCTAGAGTAGCAGTCGAACTTTGCAACAACAAAAAAAAAAAACTATTGCAACCAATATCGATTGTGAGAGTAGTACATTATAATGAAAACTTGATAAAGATAACAACTTGTTCATACGTACAACATACAGTATATAGTTGTATAAAGTGTCAAATTTAGTTTCAGGCTAAATTAATAAAATGCCTTAATTTATGTATGTTAGTTAGTGGCAAATGTAGAAATACATACAAACATACTTATGTGTGTATGGCCCCTTACATGGATGCCATTCATACAACTAGTTTCAGTAATGTAACTTGTACCTATTTGCAAAAGTATTTATGAACTGAAAATACGGACTTTTGAGACGTTAACGTCGCTGTGGGAATTTCTTTTGTTAACTAAGCACAAACAAATATTTGTTTGTTAGAAATGTTTGTATGTATTTTATGACGTCTATTATTTGTAGCTTTTATACATATTTTTCCTTTTTTAGATTTTGTTTTTATCGACATTTGTAACTAATGCTATAATATTTATTGAAAGCACTTGTTATTGTTATTTAATACAACATCCGTTTAACAGAAAAATAAAGTGATTTTTAAGTTTAAAATAAAAATAAAATTTTTTATGATTAATGTAAATAATATTAAGTATTCTTGTGAAATTTTAAACAACAATTTATGCTGGAATTTAGAGGAAGTAATTTTTTGCACGTGTATAAAACAGTTGGAACAGACGAGACTTTTGATTTTCAATAATTAATAATGTTTAATAACGAAAAAAGGAAGATATATTCAAAAATGTTCCAATTACAATTTTAAAATTTTGTATGTATAATTTTTCAATTAACTAAAAAATAACTGCCAAAAAATTGTCTTGCACTAAAAGTTTTTAAAATGAATGTTAACCCATTTGCCCCTTAAAGGATCCAATCAAAATCATTATTGTTTACAATAAATAATTTTTTAGTTGAGTTAAGTAAAGAGACTAGAGCAGATAAAAAAAGAATAAAAGAATTTTTATAAAATATAAAAGCAAAAAATGTCATAATAAATTTATTTTGCCAACATATTCCAATATAAAACAATGTATTATTGTATGCATGTATCTATGTATGTATGTATGTAAATCAACATCAAGTTAACAAAAGCTAAACTAGACATAACAAAAACTTATTTTATTTATGTATATGGAAGAAAAGAAGCATAATAAAAAAATCACATAAATAAATATGACTATATGACAGTCGACAAAACATTTGGTTTTAATAAACGCCATGGAATGGAAAAAATGCATGCAACTAAAGTGGTGAATGCAACAAATCATTGTAGAGAAGATGACTCAGGAATCACACTTTTTTAGTTGAATGAGTAGACACACACAATAGATGTCAAGGAATTAAAATTATAATAAATATTTGAATAAATTGCTTTCTATAGAAAATTTTCGAAAAAATAGCTTT
>NC_060953.1:49919008-49961056 GCF_022045245.1 Lucilia cuprina | reverse complement strand
AGTTCAGTTCTAGTTCAGTTCTAGTTCAGTTCTAGTTCAGTTCTAGTTCAGTTCTAGTTCAGTTCTAGTTCAGTTCTAATTCAGTTCTAGTTCAGTTCTAGTTCATTTTGTTTAGATCATCTGATTTGGCAACAATGTGCTCATCATGACTTTGCTAACAAAAATATTGAAGAATTCTTTTCCTTCACATTTAGTAAAATATTGTTAAATTTACATAATCAAATCAAAATAAATTTATTGCATCAATATTAATGCAAAAACCATTAATACCTCAAAAGGGTTAATGAATTTCCATTTAGTTTTACCATAAAAATCCATTTACATACACATGCGTACTTAATGTACAAATATCTAAAGATGATAGTAAAAATATAATTTATATCTTGTTAGCTGATGCATCATTATTTTAATAAAATACAAGTTTATTATTTGTTGATTTTGTCTGTTAGGTTTTTTTTTTCATTTTCCTGTAGATTGTGGTAATAATGCCATTTATTTACTGGTTTGTATTATAACTATGAGTGTGTATCTCCAAAAGTATTCTGTGAAACTAATGGTTTATTCATTAAGTTTTTTTAGTTTTTCATTCATCGAAAGAGCAAGTGTATGTATTTAGCCCAACGTGTTGGTATGGAATCAATGTATCCCTGGTTGATTTGAAGTGAATTTTTTTGTTTTAGATTTTTTTATGTGAATTTTGTGCATTTACGTATGCGAGTCAGAGTAATTTTAAAGTAAATAATATTTAATTTATAATCAAAATGATTCAAAGTAACTTATTTGTTTCCATTAGTTAAAACTTCTGAAGGATACCTTTATATTATAGTTACTCCTTACTGCAGGGTTTACATACAGGTATTATTCTATAAGAGTGATATAAACATACACACTCATACATTTATTTATTTAATACATTGAAGTTCAGGTGTTTAAATATTTCTTGTTTTCTACTCTTTTATTTCTACACTAAACTGTTTGTTGTAGATAAACCCAACCACTAACCACCACAGGCAACTCGGATAGATAAATAAATGTATTGGATAGATGGACGTTTTTGTGGTTGAATGAAAATTGCAACAATTTGTCTTTTACACTGTTGTTTGGTGTAATTTTTTTTAGATTTTAATTAAAATAAAAATGTTTTTTTTTTCTGTTGTTTTCTTGTATTTTCTACTATTTGTTTCTAAATAATTTGGTGAATATAAAAATACTTTAATTGAACTGTAATTGGTAGGAGTGATTTGTTATTAATTTGTTAACTAGTAAGTTGTTTTTGCAGTTTGTCTTTGTTAAAATTTGTACATAACAATTTATATAGTTAGTTAGAGATGTTTTAAAATTTGTTTAAGTTGTTAAATAATTTAGGAAAATTAGTTAATAAATTTTACAATTTTAAGACAATTGACCTTTCAAAACTAGAGATAAGTCGATAGACTATAGATCAGTATAGTGGTAGGAATTTAGATCTGTCTAAAATAAAGACTAGAGATCAGTGTATATTCAATAATGAGGACTTAAGATTAGTCTATAGTGAATACCATAGATTAGTAGATGTTCAAGAATGTTGATCAATATATAATTAAGAATGTAGATCAGTCTAAATTAAAGACTATAGATCTGTCTATAGTTGTAAATCAATATATTATTAATAATGTAGATCAGTCTAAATTATAGATTATAGATCTGCCTATAGTCAAGATATATATTATAGATCAGTAGATAGTCAAGATCTATATTATAGATCAGTAGATAGTCAAGATCTCTATTATAGATCAGTAGATAGTCAAGATCTCTTTTATAGATTAGTAGATAGTCGAGATCTATAGACCAGTCTATAGTCTTGCTTGTAGATAAATATAATTAAGACTATGGGCCAGTCTATAGTCATGTCTATATACAAGTTGCACGAAGAGTTTATATACACACAAATTAAAAGATAGTAATGATGAATTAAATTAATTACAAATCTCTACCTTTAAACATCTTATCCCAACCATAACCAATAACATAATTCCTTATAATTGACGTCAATTAATTATTTTATGGTAATTTGAAAGCATATTACATGTTTCAAAATACAGATATTCGAAGAACAAGCAATCATCTTTAAATTGCCCAGATCCCATGCCATACGCATTTGAAAAACATTAATTAAGTGCTTTAAAGTATAAACTGATATTTGGTATAAAATCACTTAAACAATAAATAATTTCCACATAAATAATTTAACTTCATTTGTGCTCTTGTGTACATTTGTTGATTTGATACATTTACTATCCTAAAAAAAACAGAAATAAATTCCTTAAATGAGAAAATTTTAAAGAAATACGAATCATGTTGCTAATGGCCAACTTTAGTTCACATATAAACACTGGAATTTATTTAGCCAACAATACTTAAGCCATATGAGTATTGGCCATAATATAATAATTTAAACATTTTGTTTGTCTTTAAAATAGTATTTTTTATTTATCTTTAAAAAGCAATGCTAGATACTCGAGTATGACTTCTAATGTTTGTTTGTGTTTATTTTTTTTTTTTATCGCAAAAGTTTAGAAGAAAAATTTCTTAGTAAAACATATGGCACAACAGACGTAAGCAGGGGCATAAATTTCAAACGCCAATGGCAAATTGAAAAAAAAAATATTTTATAGGAAATAAATAAAAGTGAGAGTTTGTTAGATGTGGGTTATAGGAGAATATTTTAAAATAGTAAATAAATATATGAATACTGCAGAGAGTAACTAAATGGATAATAATTTCTATTAATTTTTAAACGAAAGTAGTCTTACTAAATCTAAATAGGATGTTATATATCCATGTCATTTTTATATTAAAGAATTTTGAACAATTTATATTTTCGAAGACAATAGATCAGTCTATGATCATGAAAACAGATCAGTATATAGTTACTCTATGACCAAAAAAATACAGATCGGTTTATAGTCAAAACTATAGATCAGCCTATAGTAAAAACTAAAAAACTTTATAAAGATCAGTCTTTAGTCAAAACTGTTGTTCTAGTCAAAACTCCAGATCTGCTTATAGTCAAAACTAACGATCTTTCTAAAAATCGGTTTACAAACAAAACTACAGATCAGTTAATCAATGATCTATAATCAAGACTATAGATCAATCTATAGCCAAAAATATTGATCGTTCTATAGGCAAGACTATATATAGATCAATATATAGTCATGACTATAGATCAATCTATTGTCAGGACTATAGATCAATCAATATTCAAGATTATATCTTGAATTTTAGTCTAAAGTGAAGACTGAAAATCAATCTACATTCAAGACTATTGATCAATCTATAGTCAAGACCTGAGATCAATCCATAGTCAAAATTGATCTACAAACTTTAGTCAAGACTATAGATCAATCTTTCGTCAAGAATAAAAATCAATCTATATTCAAGACTATAGATCAATCTATATTCAAGACTATAGATCAATCTATAGTCAAGACTATAGATCAATCTATAGTCAAGGCTATAGATCAATCTATAGTCAAGACTATAGATCAATCTGTAGATCAGACTATAGTCAAGACAATAGATCAGACTGTAGTCAAGACTATAGATTAGACTATATATCAATCTATAGTAAAGAATAGATCAGTCTTTAGTGAAGACTGTAGATCAGTCTGCAGTCAATACTATTGATCTCTCTTTAGTCAAGAAAATAACCATTTCAAAATATTTTTAGATCTTGTCGAGAATATTAGAAAATCTTGTGGTTTTATTCGACAAATGTCTTCTATATGACGCACTTTTTCCGTTTCGTCACAGTGTACGTTGAAAATATCTTTTCACTTTCAATAAACGCCAAACACTAATAAAAAGAACTGAAAACTTTTTCGTTTAATTTAAATCAAATAAAAAAATCCAGAAAACAAAATAACATAAAATGTTTATAGAATTTATATATAAATATTTTGAAAATAAATATGTTCTGAACTAAAACAAACATAAATAAAAAGCATTTAAAACTTTTTAAGACAAATTATGATGTTCTTGTGTCTAATTGAAAATGGCATCAGTAGCAGCATCTTTATCATTATAATCTATCGTCAATAGGGAAGTATTCAACTTATTTATAGAATTTAATTTTTTGATGTTGTCTACCATACAAGACACCTGCTATCGTACTAAATATAAAATTTAGTTTTACTTTGCGTTGATATGATGTGAAGGGTGGGGGGAATAGGAGAAAATTTAAGCATAAATATATTTTTAAAACTTTTTTATCGTATAGAAAATTATTGAATACAATAGCAGTGATTCTTTGGTTTTAATTGTATTTTATAGTCATGATGAAATGTTTCTAAATAGAAAAAGGAAATTAGAGAAAGAGTCAACAGGCCAAACTATTGCCAAGTCTACAGTATAGATTGTTGACTTCTTTACAGACAAGAGTATTGGTGGGTCTACGGGCCAGAATTCATAACGCAGTTAAGTTTAAAGTCCAAATTATCTGAGATTCTACAGCCCAGACTACAGAGGAGTGTTCATTGCAGGGTATAGATTTTAGACTAATCTAATTTTCATAAAAAATCTATTTTTACTAAAAAAATATTTTTCTGACAGCATTTTTTTTAAATCAAAAGAAATATTTAGAGATGACTTTACTCGGAAATATATTTTTTGACCTACATTCAAAATTCTCAACTAAAATTTAATTAGGAAATCCATATAATCACGAAAAATAAAAAAAATCCTAAATTGATAAAAATACACAGTAATTCCTAGAAAATCCCCGTTTTATTTAACATATGAAGTCATTAAGGTCATATCAGTAATTTAGTTGCATAATTCCAAATGAATAATTTCTTTTCGGTTTAAACTAAATGACAGATGTATGGTTTATTCTTTCTAAATATTATATAAAGTAAATCAAATATAGTTGTAATACATATTTATTTTTTTTTTAAATCAATTATACATTTCCTAAAGTTTATTTTTTTAAACCCATATCTATCAATTATCATGACAGCTAAAATACTTTCCTTTTCATTGTCTATTAAATAAGATTTTTCTCTTATTTTCATCAGTTCACATACACATACACACTAAAACTGATAACAATAAATATTAATAATAATCAATAATATTGTACATTTTCTATCTAATTTTTTTGAAAGATTTATTTATTATTTAGTTTGTTTTATTATTATTTTTTTTATAATAATCAATTATTATTTCATATTTTTATGTTTATTTGTTAAAAATGGAAACAAACTAATCTAACTGGAACATAGAAGAAACCTTTAAAGTGCTTGAACTTTAAAAGAAATGAAAATTAATTTATAACAAATATTGCATTGTTGAGAAGATGACTTATGAGTGGACTTAAAGTGAAAAAAGAATAGAAGAACAACTAGAAAAAAGCGAAATTGCCAAGAGTTTACAGAACATATTAAGAAAAAATACAGACTTTTGTTAAATTTATAAAACTTTTCATTATATTTATGAAGCTTTTTTATAATGTAATAAATTTTAAGTTAGAAACGTTTGCAAGCTTTATCTGTAGATTTATCTATAGATTTCTCTTAAGTTAGGATTACAGATTAATGTAAAATTTCATTGTATTAATGTAACTTTTTCATAAAACAATTAGATAAATGTTTAGGATTTAAATATATCCATAGAATATTGAATATATTCAATATTCTATAGCTTGGACTTTA
Organism: Lucilia cuprina; assembly: GCF_022045245.1. Taxonomy (NCBI): domain Eukaryota; kingdom Metazoa; phylum Arthropoda; class Insecta; order Diptera; family Calliphoridae; genus Lucilia; species Lucilia cuprina. Next base: position 49,955,363 of record NC_060953.1, on the reverse strand, counting down.
GATTTCTTTATAGTCTGAACAGTAGATTTGTATATTGTCTAGATTGTAGAGTACTATATAGAGACTAGGCCTATACGGTCTTGTTCTATTGTTGTCTATAGTATTCTGTATAGTTTGTTTGTCATATTTGTTTATAGACTTACTTGTAGTCTGTTGTAGACATGTTTAAAGAATAAACGGTAGACTATCGTCCGGAATGTATATTTTTCTAAGTCTATACTGTAATCTCATCTTTAATCAGTACTGGAGACTGTACTGTAGTCCTGAACTGTCAGACTTCTCAAAAGTCTGAACCGCAAACCTATGTATATATTCTTTACTACAAACTTTATTAATTATAGTTATCACATCTATCACCTTTGTGGGGAGGGTATATTGTGTTTGTGCTGATGTTTGTAACACACAATAATATTGGTCCTATAGCCACTTTAAGTATACATGTCCGTCCGGCTGTCCATGTAAACCTTGTGCGCAAGGTACAGGCCGCAATTTTCATGATGAAATTTGATGAAATTTGAACCAAGCATGTTTTTTGGCACAAGGACGAAGCCTATTGAAAATGGTTGAAATCGGTCCATTATTTCACCTAGCCCCCATAAAACCGTACCTCCCGATTTTTATGCCATAATTACGTAAAATATTCTATTATCTCTCTAAAAATTGGCACAAATAAGTTCTATATAAGTGTAAATGACACTGCAGATTTTCGTAATGATCTGCCCTTATTTGACCCCCATACCCTCATACAAACCCCCATTCAAAAAATGTCTTAAACGTATAAAATTGACTTGTAACCATTTGTATCACAATGAAACTCAACAATACTAACTGTTAAAAATATTTAAAAATATATCCATATCCCAAATTTACCGACGATCGGCCTATATTTATCCTATATAAAGCCTCATTTAGAAAATTTTGTTTTTTTTTTATCAATAAATTGCTTAAATACTTTGGAATTAAGGTAAAATTCAACATAAAAGTTTCTTTATGAAAAATAAAAATTTATAAAAAAATACTCATGGTGTAGGGTATTATATGGTCGGCCATGCCCGACAACACTTTCCTACTTGTTTTCAGAGTCGATTTAGCTATGTCCGTTTGTTTGTTCGAATAATTATAGAGCCTCATTGGACCCTAGCCCCTACAAGAAGCCCCCTTCAAAATTTTACTTAAATGTCCACAATTTTCTTCAATAATAAATGGCTTAAGTATATATGAAGCAAGGTGCAATTTAACTAAAAAGCTTTATTATAAAAATTAAATCAAACGTTATTTTTGTAACAGGTGTAGCGTATTATGTGGTCGGCCTCGCCCGACTATAATTTCTTACTTGTATTTTAAAAAAATATATTCTTTTTGTATTTTTAAAAATTTGTATGAAGATATTTTCAACGCAAGGTGAAGTGTTTTACAAATCAAGGTGGTTAGTCTTAACTATGGACTTGTTTGTATATTTGTCTTTATTGTGAACTCTTAACACGTCTTTCCTTTAATCTGGACTCTAGATTTGTTTAAAGTTATTTACAGTTTGATCCGAAGATTTGTCTCAAATCTGTACAGCAAGTTTTTCCAAATCCTGTACTCTGAAAAATCTATAGCAATATCGCATTTATATATATGCAGACGACGATCCAGCTCTTGGACTTATCTATAATGTTTGATTACAGACTTATATATGGTCTGGTTTAGACTAATCTAATGATAAATATGGTCTTATCTATAATCTGGTAGATTTTGTGCTGATGTACGTAAAGCATTCAAATATTGGTTCTATATAGTATACCAATCAAGTCAGAAAAATTTTGTGAATCAATTAACTTTGTTATGACAAATAATCCATATTTCTAATACTATTTACTGGTGTATGGTATCATGTGGTCAACCAGCCTCCAGTGTAGGGTATCAAATATATAAACATGACCGTATATAAAATCTTGTTTGTCTTTTTAAAATATATTGACATACTTTGTAATAAAATTAACTTTTTTTATAAATTAATATATTGTTCTCTTAATGTTGTTGTTGCTGCTGTTGTCAAAATATAGTTCATTGTCAAAATGACAACAGCTAGACAAGACAACAACAACAAAAGCAGCAGCAGCAGCAGTAAAAAACCTCAATTCTGTAATAAATTTTCTACCACAATTCCTTCTTTTCCTCCTGAGCTGCTCAAACTATACAACGCGATGCTGTAATAATTTGTATAAATTTATTTTTATTATTTATTTAAAATAACTTTAACAATACAATTTATTCGACAATTAAATTGATAAGACATTTTTTTTTAATAGCAATACAAAAACACAAAATCATTCACATGCAAGTGTTTTTAAAAATATATATTTTTTATATTAAACAATTTATTTAAACACTATAAAAATACTAAATGAATTCATCATAGATGTTCGATAAGTATACAAGCAAATTAATCATTTTATACAAAACGTATTTCTTATAAGTTGTTGTTTTCTTAATAAATTAAAATTAGAACAGAAAATAGCGCCATTTGGACCGGCAATTTAATAAAACTTATATTTTATTTTTTTTATTTGTTTACTATATGCACAATTACTTTTTCTAATAATTAATTTAAATTCACTTTTAAATACTTAAAATTAATTACACGATGACATGTAAATGTCTGAGGTAATATATTTTTTTCTTTTTAATAAATTAAAATTATAATGAAAATCTTATATGGGTGCTATATACACTGTGAAGAAAATGTTTGTTAATTGTAATTAATTTAATTAAAATGTTTGTTAGAAAATTTGCTAATTATTTAAACATGTATTTATTAAATATTTCTGAAAAAAGGACTAGCATGTTAAAAAAATATTGTAAATGTAGGTGTATGCTATTGTTTACAAAAAATCTTTTCAAATTCATGTTAATTTCCCCAAATACTTTAAGAGGCTTAGTAGTAAATATTTTTTGATGTAACGATTAAATGAAATGAAATTCTTCAAATACTTTTGCAAAAGTTCTATTAGATTAGGGAGGTCATTTTAGTTTATCATAACTGCTAATAGTCCTAAGAGTGTAAACTGAAGTCAAGACTAATAACGAGTGTACTGTATAGAAACGAGTCTACTTCCCGATTTTCAAAGAGCCTACGTCTCACAATATATTGTCCAAACATTGGAGAGTCTATAGACTAGACTTTAGATGAGTCTATGGTCCTGATCTTTAAGTCCAATTAGAAACGAGTTTACAGCCCAGACTTTAGAGAAGTTGAAATGATAGTATACGAATATATAATACGAGTTTATAGGACAAACTATAGATGAATCAAATTATAGATGAATCTATAAGATTGACTATAGAAGTGTCTATATACCAGACTATTGACGAGTCTATACGACAGACTACTAATGAGTATAAATACCGACTATAGAAGTGATTGTGATCAGACTAATGACAAGTCCATAGACCAGACTATAAACAGACTGTAAAAGTGTTTGTAGATCAGCCTGTGGACGAGTATAGACCGGAATATAGATCAGATGATAGACAATTCTTAGGACAGACTATAGACGAATCCATAAACTAGATTGTAGACTAGACTAAAAACCTGACTCTAAACAGACCAGATTTTATATGTTGAGATTACAAATTCTTTAAAACATACTATTGACGAGTCTATAGACCGGACTGTATACCAGATGATAGACAAGTGTATCGATTAGATTATAGACAAATTCATAGATTATATTATAGACGAGTCCATAGGCTTGATTATACCCCAGACTATAGGTCCGATTAGGCCGGACTATAGACCAGACTATGGATCGGAGTATAGATCACACATTAGACAAGTATAAAGACTAGACAGTACACAAGTATATAGACCAGCCTATCTACGAGTCTATAGACTATGGACTATGGCCAAACGATAGACATGTCTATAGATATGACTATAGACAAATCCATAGATCAGACTATAGACGAGTCCATAGACTAGATTATACCGTAGACTACAGATCTGACTAAAGACCAGACGGACCTACTGTTCGGATTCATCAGAAGTCTACAGTTCAGACTGCTTACAACACTTGTATCCAGAAGAAACAATAGTCTATACTAAGGAACAGGCTGATATATACACCAGACAAAAGTCTACAGACTAGACAAGTCTATATAGAGTCGAGCAATCTGCTATTCTAAACTAGTTTATGGTTCAGACTTTGTACTAGTCTAGAGTTCTGACTTTAAAGACGAATCTGTAGAGACCATAGTCTAGTAAAATTTTTGTGTAACTAAAGTCCAGATTATAGAACGATATATAGTGGACGCTTTAGATGGTTCTATAGTGTATACTTTAGACTAATATACTCAATATATAGTCCAAACTATATAGAAGTCTAGTGCAGTCTTTAGGCCGGACTATAAACCAGACTATTTACCAGACTATGAATGGAAGTATAGACCACGCAGTAGACAAGTATAAAGACTCAACAGTGGACTAGTATATAGACCAGCCAGGCCATAAATAATTCTAAAAACTGGACTATAGACAACTCTACAGTCCAGACTATAAAGACTGCCCTCAAGATTTCGGACATGTCAAAAGTACAGACTATAACAATTACTGTATTTCAAAGTTCTTTACCGAATAATTAAACTGTAGTCCTGGCTATAATCTATTAAAAACTAACTAATGTAAGGCATTTAAAATTCTCTTTATACTGGCCAAATAAACTCTTTACGCCCACATATTTGGCTAAATATGTATAAACCAAAAATAAGAATTATATTGTTGGTTAACTTTTTGATGTCAGATTATTTTTGTTTCAAACATCAGATTTTTTTTGCATTAAGTAGCAAACATTTTCTACATTCCTCCCTTTTCTCTAAACATCTTCTCAATTTCATTATATTTTAGTGCGAGTGATTTTCTTATAACCTGAGGTTTTAATTTCTATAGTAAAAGTTCAAATACATCAAAAGTATCAGTAGAATCATCAGCAGTATCATGATCCATATCAGGAATAAATAAAAACAAACGTATTTTTTGTTGTAATAGTAAAAGGAATGATAATAATGAAAACATGTGCGTGCTGGCTGCCCATATCCTTTGGGGGAAGGATTTATTAAGTAGTTTGTTTATTTTTTTTTTTCTTTGGCTCTTAAGTTTCTATCCCTTGCTCTGTATGAATATTGGCAGGCATTTAACAGGTAACACTTGGAACCTTTTAAATATTGTTTCCTTTTATTTGTGTGTGTAGCAAGTATGACCAATATGTAGGGATGTTGTAGTGAAATTATATGATGATGTAGATTGTTGCTTTTGCTCGAACTTTTATTCATCAAACATCTTGAAAGGTTAAGTATTATGAGGATAAAATAAAAATACAAAACGTGAAAGAAGAAAAAAAAAAAAAACAAACTTGATGATACTTAAGGATATATAGTCGCAGCTAAATAAAGAAAATATATATATGTGAGTAACAAGGAAGAAAAAAACAAAGATAATAAAGAAAATAATATCATCATCAGTTGTATCATTGTTGCTAAACACACGTAGATTTTTCTCCCAGAATTGGGAAAAGTTTACATTGTTAATCTTATTCGAAATATGATGAATTTTCATTCTAGAATATTGGCAAGTTTACAGTTCGGTAAGAGACCAGCTATAGCTCAGAAACTACATTTTATACGGATCTAGTATATAGACCAATGGGGTAATATTAGTCTTTATACGAGACTCTAGTCTAGATTTTAGACTATTCATACCCAGCAAAAACTGGGTAATAGATTTCAATTGTAATTACTTACCTAACAACATACCTTTCAATGAGTACTAGATAACGCCCGGTTTACATAGAAGTAGTCTAATAAGGTCTTACTAATAATGTATTATATAAATACTTTCTAATTCATTAGACATCTTGCCAGTAATGATATAGAAGCTGTATACGTTTTTTCATGCGATTTACAACTTTTTCTAATTACTTGTAATCGTTTGTGGTAAGTACTTGCCTCCAATGACATCACCGTGTTAAAATAATGACTTAAAATTCTATTGTGTAAGTAAATTTTAGAATTTTAACCCCTTACATGGCAATGAAAGCATTTACTGGGAAGATTAGATTTGAGGCGTGTATGAAGTTCAAACAACAGACGGACCTACTGTTCGGATTCATCAGAAGTCTGCAGTTCAGACTGCTTACAACACTTGTATCCAGAAGAAACAATAGTCTATACTAAGGAACAGGCTGATGTATACACCAGACAAAAGTCTACAGACTAGACAAGTCTATATAGAGTCGAGCAATCTGCTATTCTAAACTAGTTTATGGTTCAGACTTTGTACTAGTCTAGAGTTCAGACTTTAAAGACGAATCTGTAGAGACCATAGTCTAGTTATATCTTTGTGTAACTAAAGTCCAGATTATAGAACGATATATAGTGGACGCTTTAGATGGTTCTATAGTGTATACTTTAGACTAATATACTCAATATAGTCCAAACTATATAGAAGTCTAGTGCAGATATAAGACTAATCTATTGTCTGAATTAAATTTAAGAATATAGGCTAGTCTAAAGGCCTGACTAATGATCAGTCTGTATTCAAGACTATAGAATAAGCACACTGTACTGATTATAAACAAGACTATATAGCAGATTATAGACGACTACTGACAACACCTTAGAATAGTTTATAAAACTCCAGACATAGGGTTGTCTACACTTTCCGAGTCCACTGCACAGACTAGTATTCTACTGTACTGAATATGGAAGTTATTTTGATCTTGCTATAAAATCTCATTATCCATCCCTGCTCTCCACTCTACACAAAAACATATACTTCTATTGTTTTGTTGTTTTAACTTCGAATGCCTTTTAGCAGTTTTTTCTATCTCTCTCTCAATTTACAATTTTTGTGATTGTTGTTGTTGTTGCTGTTGATATTTATATTTGTGTGTTCATTATTATATTGTATGGGCAATATTATTAAAACGGAAACGGAAGTATTTTTGTAGTAAACCAACCATGTTGATGTAATGATAAGTCAGGTAAATAAAGTCATAACACTACGACTTAACAGAACACGTTTAACGGATATTGAGTTGAAAGTTTTTCTTTATTTTGCCTCCTTAGTTGGCAGAAAACATACACATTTACATACATATATTGGAAATAATTTATATTAAAGCCTGTCAAAGTGAAATGAAAACAAGGTGAAAACATGTTATTAACTATGAAATTATGATACAAAAATATATTTGGATAATTAAGTTAATATCCAGCTTATAGATATAGACCACAGTTTGATGCTTATCCTGCTTTAAGATTTAAACACAAATATATGAAATCATTATATTAAAGTGTTTCTGAAAATAAGTTTTTTTCTTTTACATTCCCTTTGGATTAATAAAACAGCATATGTTACTAACAAAACATTCCATAATTGAGGCAAAATTTCTTAAGTAGAGCATAAAATATGTGTGGACAACCCTTTCTAAAAACTAAATCCTGCATTTATTTTAAAGGTCATTTAATATAAAAAAAGGTTTAAAATAAAATTCTAACCATGATTTATTGACACATATCAACAATTGCATGCATAATTCATTAATAAAATACTGTTTGTATATTTTTATTTCTTTTCCAAAATAATCCTTAAAAATCAATACGATTTTTTAAATTTGCTTCCTAAAAACAAGTGTTACTGACACAACATATTAATTTTTTGGCAGCAAATTTGCCAAAATAACCCTTTAAAGGTCTTATTCACTTAATATATTTTTTTCATATTCTTGAGGGTGTAAGGAACGGCTTGGACTATGTAAAGTGATATTGATACGCAACTTCTTCCTATATAATAAAAGGAATTATTAATAGTATCTGGTTAAACATTTTTTTATAGAAAACCTTTTTTGGAAATGGGATAAGGAGATATTCTGTAAAATATACTAAATAAGGGGGTGGGGGTGCTTAGTGGTTTTCTATATCTGCTAGCAAGTAGTACCTATTAGCAGTAAGATAATGTTGTAAAACTATAGACTAGACTATAAACTAGACTAGACTATGGACTGGATAATAGACTAGAATGTATGCTAGACTATAGACTAGACTATAGACTAGACTATAGACTAGACTATAGACTAGACTATAGACTAGACTATAGACTAGACTATAGACTAGACTATAGACTAGACTATAGACTAGACTATAGACTAGACTATAGACTAGACTATAGACTAGACTATAGACTAGACTATAGACTAGACTATAGACTAGACTATAGACTAGACTATAGACTAGACTATAGACTAGACTATAGACTATACTATAGGCTAAAGGATAGAGTAGACTATAGAGTGTTTTATAGCTCTATCCCCATATTTAGGATTAGGATTAAAAAATTAAAAACATTTAGAAAATCTGTATTTATAAACATGATATCAATAACTTAGCAACTTTGAATCTAATACCCAATCGAAAAAATATAAACCTTTAACTAAAACTAACATATATCACACTTAAAAGACCATCCTTAGTACTAAACGCAATATTATAACCTAACTGTTTATCTGTTTTATTATTGCTGTTTCGTTTAATAGTTAAAATGTGTGCGATAAGTACGTGTGACTAGTTTTTAATTCGTTCCTGTAAATGTTACGGTTTCACTATTAAGTGGTTGACAGTGGTTGTTGGTTTGTTCGCTGGATGCTTATTTAGCTGGTTGGATAACGACAAGTCTAAAAGGATAAAAGTATTTCTTGTTTTGTAAACATATGTTAGTAAGAGAGGTTGTTTATTTGTAGTAGAGTTGTTTCTGTTGCTATTTTGAGTGTCCTTTTTGAGTGTTATTTAGTAGATAATGTAAATTATGTGTTCAACCACATTATAAATACACAAACATTAAAATACATTATTATGGAGTGTTTGTACTATTAGACAACATATACATATATATTTAGAACAAGATTTTTTTTGTTGTTTTAATGTGTACAATGAATTATTGAAATGGTTCATAAATCAATAATAATATATATTAAAAATTGTGTGCCATTGCTCAGAAATGGAAAACTGATAACATATTTGAATACATATATTAGTTAAATGGTTTGAATAAATCTTTATATTATAATAGTTTTCTATATGATAATTCTATTTTAACAAAAAGTACAAGGTATCCCTTTTTTACTAAATATATATTTATATGCTCAGTTATATCCTTAATTAGGTGTCACATTGCATTTTTAATTAAGTTTTGACAATTTAATTACACAAAATTCCTAATAACTTTTTACACATTTTAATTATATTTAATTTATTTTTTATTCTATTTACAGTTGTAATAATTTCTCCCCGAAAAAAGTAATTTATTTGGCATTATCTTCAAAAAAAATAAATAAATAAATAAATTTAACGTATTTTAAATTTAAATTTTTAACTAATTTTAACCAATTGTATTGGTTATATCAACAAATGGATTTAGCATTTAAAATACAAATAATGTGGTAAGTGACTGAATTTTATTTAATAATTTATTTGATTTTTATATTTATTTTTAAAAATTTTATTTTAGAATTTGACATTTTTAATTAAATTGAATGTGTTTAGTTGTTTATTTATGAACAACTTCATAACGATTGCAGTCAAATTGTCAATAATAAATTTTTATATTGTAGGAGGAAAAGTTAATAAAAATGGGTAATTTACATTTACATCTTTTGTAAAGATTATTGTCAGTAGAAGGTGAGGGTGGTGTTGCAAAAAAAAGCATTTAATAAAATATTTCGTTATTTTAAAGTAAAATCCACAGTTATTCCTGTTGTTTGTCCTTTCATATGCTTTCTGTTCCAGTTTTTGTAGAAAATTAAGTGTTCCTACCAGGAAATTATACATAAATATATTTTATATAATTTCATAATTTTCTTATTTTTATGAGGGAGTTAAAAAAACTTTTATAAGTTTTGGCATAGAATGCAAAATTTTCACTTGACTTTTTCGAGGAAATACTCCATGCAGTGAAAAATAAATTCAGGTTAATTAAAGTAAAGTGCGTGAAAAGAATTACATACTCTCAAATGAAAACATTGAAATTTCCCAGCAAACATTTTGGAAGGAAACACCAATGTATTAATAACATGCAAGACCATCGCTTTAAAACTTCAGCTTAAAACTTTAAAGTTAGTTGAGTCTTATTTGAAATTAATTTCGCTAATTGTTCTTGTTTCTGATTCGATTCAAATGGTTTTGCTATAATCGTTATTAAAAGAGTACTGTTTCGTTACTCTTTATCACAATTTGCCTCTCTTCTGTTTAGCAATTTTGGATTCTCTGTCTGTTTCATATCATATCTCTAGAATTGACAATTCTAAGAAATTGTATAAGTTACAAACCAAATAAGAAAGAATTGTACTGAAATGTACTATAGCAATAATATCAGTTTATTTTATTCAATACCCACTACATATCGGCTATATTACTTTTAATAACTTACATGTAAGCATATACATAAGTGATCGCTAGAAGCTGTTTTTTCTTCACTCACAAACCAGCAGCTCAACAAAGCGTACTGTCATTTTCACTAACATCGTTACGAATGTACTCTTTGTAAACCGAGAGAGAGGGAGAGAGAGAGACAATCATCACTTTATTTTCCCTTTTGGAAGATACAACATCGTTATTTTTTGTTTAAATAATCTAAGAAGTATAAATTTGTTATGTATTTGCTTCCTTGACGTAGCTTTCTGACTGTCTTTTTATACCCTCGACTACTTTAGTGGATGTTTGTGCTGATGTTTGTAAGATATCGGCTTAGAATCGTTTTCTGAATCGATTTAGTTATGTCCGTCCCTCTGGCTGGCTGGACTATGTGCAAGGTACAGGTCGCAATTTTTAAGATCTTCCTACTTTTGATTTGGAGTCTATATATTGAATTCCTCTTAGGAATATGCAACCTAACTGAGAAGTCCATGCCTAGATGTAGGTTAATATATAGTCTTTGACTGTCCCTCCTAACTGTTCGGCAGTTTTTCTGCACGACAAAGAGTCGATGCATCCGTTTCCATTTATACGTTCAATCACCTAGATGACTTTAAATTGTATTTCGTCACGAATGTAATCCCATTTACAGCCGAGTTTTAGATTATCCGACTTTGGATTTGGAATCTATGAAGTGACAGTTAATTCCCTTACAAGAATAGCACATGGTGAAACTATCCCCTCAAAGACTATCCCCTCAAGCTGGACATTATTATAACTACGCAGCGTTCTTATGCATGAAACAGCAGACTAAATAACATTATTTCCTGTTTCATATTTTGTGTCGGATTAAAACTAAAAAACTTTCTTACCCCCTATTAGTAATGACTTATTTAATTACTTATTTTGTGTGGGTTTTTCTCCACAATCTACATTGTAAAATTCTCTGTCGACAACGTCATTACCGTAATCAGTTACCGTTAAGGATCCACTTTTTTTAAGTAAATACTAAGTTCTTATTCGGAACTTGAAGAAGGAGGATCAGTCCTGCCGTAGCTGTTTCAGAATGATAAAGGTTATCACCATTGTCTTGTTCCTAGAAGAGTGTGATGTCTTTTGAATATATTTTTAAGTTTGAAATATATTATTTAGATATCAATTGACTTTGACATTGATTTTGTGTAAGTTTGGGTTGAATCTCTTGTTGGTAGCTTTACATGGTAGTTCACAGCACGCGAACTGTCAAGTAGAATTTAAGAGACTCCGTTTTGACCGGACCACTCTACTCGTCAGTATTAAATCCAGCCCATTGCTGTGAGAAATCTGAGGATATCATTAAGCCTAAACTCAGATATCTCACCAAAGTTAGATATAAAGTGATTGCCAAGAAAGCGGTTTCTCTTTACGACTGGAAGAAATCCTTTTCCTTGTATTTGCAACTGCGACAATGATCATTGTAAGCAGACTTGCGTGTCTGCCTACTAGCCAGTGTCCTGTTATAACTCTGCCTTGATATGCCCCGCCTACTTCGGTTAACAAGGTGTCTTGTGCGTTTCTCATTGAAGGAGGGCCACAATAACTTGGCCCCTTTGCATGTGTCTGGGTTATTCCAACTGTTTTTTGCTTTTTGAAGAAAGAATCTGAGGATATTACTCTTAATAAAACTTAACGGAGAACTTAATAGTTTAGATAATTCTTGTCTAGATAGAAAACAAGATCTACAGATTCTTAATTAAGTTCAGTTGGAGGTACTGGTAAAATATAAAGTTAATATGTTATTGCATGTTCCATTTATGAGAATTCCTATTTGAATCGCTATTAATATGTTTGCTGGGTTAACAACCATTAAAATCATGTGTTGAGTGTTTGGTGACTGTGTCTGTATTTTTTTTTATTTATTTTTTGCTTTTAAATAAAAAATTATTACACTTGTTGTTTGTTGTCGTGTGTTTTTTTTTCGACAAACAGTACGTGTAAATAAGCAAACAATATAAATAATATAAAACTAACCTAAAACAATTAGTTTTTCTTGTTGTTTGTTTTTTGTTGCATGTGCCAGGCGGAACAACAAAATAAAAAAAAACCAAAAAACTTTGTGGTAAATATATATTTAAATTTATTTTCGGTGGCAAACAAAATCTAACAAATAAAAAAAACTCATATAAAAAGTCAAAAGCACTAGCTTAACAACTGACTGTTTGTATAAAATGTGCACTGCCGCCGCACACATGTAGGTGGCAGTTTTATAGGATGTTGTGTTCATGCAGTTGAGATGACATTTATTTCAACAACTTTTTTGGATTTATTTTCCTTTAAAGGAGCATTGACCGAAGTTAATGGGAAAAATGAATGAATTTCTGTATAAAGTTTTAAAGGAATTTATTTTTGGTTTGAAATTTAAGCATTTAAGATCATTTTTTTTAATTCGTTTTTCATAATTAATGACTACAGTATTTATACAGCTGCCTTAAAGATATGATTGCATCATTGTTGCAAAAACGAAAAATTAATAAGATTTTTTAGAGAAATTATATTATATTTTCACATAAAAAGAAATAATTTATTAGGAAAATTTATTATATTTAAATGAGTAAAATTTTTTAAAATATACAACAGCTGTTCAACCACTTGAACTTGGTAGAGGTGATAACAGAACTCGGTAATTTACAGTTTATTAACCCTATTCCTGCTTGATCAAATTTTTAAGAAAACTAGTTAGTATTTAAAATGTTTACCTTTAGTTTACCTTTTTATGTCATTTTGTGTTACCTATAACCTGTTGAACTAATAATATCAACATTTTCCTCCCCCATGATTTAACCGATTAAATCTTAAATATTTTTAGGCCTTAAAGATTATGGAAGTGACATTTTTTGTTTATTTTTTTTTTGTGTAGATTTGATTTAATGAGTTGGCTGCGGGCCAACTAGAATTATTTTGATGTTTTTTTTTTGCAAAATATAATTTTTACTTATAGCGTACTTTTACGTATATTATTGCTCAAAAATTTTATAAATATGTATATTTCTTGTTTAAATTTTATTGATCTATAAAAATGAAGAAAGTAAAAATAATGTTCAAACACAAATCAGATAATATTGTGTCTAAATACAAATTAGTGGAATTCAGTGAAATTGCAAATATTTCATACTTGTATGCAGATCAGCAAAAGCTGGGTAATGACTTATGCAATAACTTACTTTTTATACCCAACACCACATAAGTGGGGAGGGTATTATGCGCTTGTGCTGATGTTTGTAACACTCAAAAATATTGGTTCTAGACCCACCTTAAAGTATACAAATCTGCTCAGAATCACTTTCGATTTAGCTATGTCCGTCCGTCTGTGTGTCCATGTAAACCTTGTGCGCTCGCTACAGGTCGCAATTTTCAAGATAATTATGTTATGTAATTTGTTACATACTCTTTTCTTGGTTCAAGGACGAACGCTATTGAAAATCGGTCCATTATATCGTCTAGCCCCCATATAACCGTACCCCCGAATTGGGCCTTTTCGCTCATAATTATGTTAAATGTTCTATTATGTCAACAAAAATCTGCAAAACTTAGTTTTATAAAACGATAAATGACACTACCAATTTGTATTGTGAACGGGCATCATTTGACCCTAGCCCCCACACAAACTACCCTTCGGAAAATGTCTTGAAGGTCAAAATTAACTTGAAATTTCTAATAAAACTATTAAAATCTACATAAATTACTTTAAGGTGGACGTCAATTCCTCTACCAAAAGTTATAAGGATAGGCCCATATTTACCTTTACTCCCCTATGAGTCCTCTTGTAGAAAATCTCTTTTTTGTTGTCAATAATACGTTAAAGTATTTCATAATAGGGTTAAAAAACAAATTAAATTCTTTATTTTTTAAAAATTATTCACTTTTTTAACATAGGGTATCATATAGTCGACAATGTCTGACTATACATTCATACTTGTTAATTACTACTATATATCGTCTGCATTATTTAATTAAAGTATAATTATAATTTTTTATGTTTAAAATACTTTTATTTTGTAAGTCACTATTTAAGTACTTATTTGGTAAGTACTTGCTTGCAATGTCTCTGCCGTGTCGAAGTGATGTGTTGAATGCAAGGAAAAAAGTAGTGAACAAAGACGTTTATGAGGGGAGATCAGTAGTAGTGAGTTGGTTAGTTAGTTAGTGAGTTAGTTAGTTAGTTAGTTAGTTATGTAGTTAATTAGTTAGTTAGTTAGTTAGTTAGTTAGTTAGTTAGTTAGTTAGTTAGTTAGTTAGTTAGTTAGTTAGTTAGTTAGTAAGTTAGTTAGTTAGTAAGTTTGTTAGTTAGGTAGTTAGGTAGTTACATAGTTTGTTAATTTGTTAGTTTGTTAGTTTGTTAGTTTGTTAGTTTGTTAGTTTGTTAGTTTGTTAGTTTGTTAGTTTGTTAGTTTGTTAGTTTGTTAGTTTGTTAGTTTGTTAGTTTGTTAGTTTGTTAGTTTGTTAGTTTGTTAGTTTGTTAGTTTGTTAGTTTGTTAGTTTGCTAGTTTGTTAGTTTGTTATGATTGTTCACGGTTGTAGCAATGGAGGGTAGGATTCAGAATAAGGGCCGCAAAATCATATATAAACTTCTGAAAATTGAGTTCATTTAGGAGTTGGTGGAAATGTTACTATAATTGTCAATAATACCAACATGTTAACTTCAGCTATTTTTAAACGATACATTTTTGTCCCCCATTTTAATTAATAAAAGCAGGCATTGAAACAGCAAATCAAGTACGCTCTACATACTAATATGACACTTAAATTTTAAACACCTCCACTCTAGTCGCAAACAAATTAAGAAACATTGTTCTTTTAATGGACACTTCACTAGAAATAAAGAAAATTGTATGCTTCTCCATACTCAAGTGCTCAAATGAAGCGTTACGGTATCATTGAACTTTATTGTGTATTGGTAAAGAAAAAATTCACATAGCAACAATAATAATACTAAAACAACCATTGATGACAACAATGTCAGCAATCAAGTTGCAACAAAACATTAGTCATAAAACGTAGAAAAATACAAATATACATACAATATACATATGTAATTTTAAAAATGACATTATTATACTCATCCCCCTAAAGTAAATAATGAAATATTTCGAGAATACAGCAGCCTAGTAAATTATTTCTTTAAATGACACTTTAAGTTTTTTTTATTAACTTTTTAATTTCTTTAGGGGTCTTTTTCATCTGTCATAATGTGGTTTCATCGTACCCTACATTAGGGTAGTGGGAGGATATTTATTCATCAGTATTTTTATAATTTTTTGAAAAATATTTTTTTTATTTAAATTTAAATTTTTAAAAATTTTTTTAATAAATTTTTATTTAACAGAAAATTTTACGTAAACTTTCTTCTTAATGAATATTATCAAAAATGTTTTTTAAAGAAAATTTCCGATAAATTTTCTGTTTATATAAAATTTTCAATTAATTTTAATGTTATGGATAAGATTTGTAGAAAATTTTCAATAAATTTTTTTATAGAAAATTTTATATTTTTTTTGGAAAAAATGTTTTAATTTTTTTTACAGAAAATTTTCAATTTTTTTTAATATAAAATTGTCAAAAATTTTTTTTTACAAAATTCTAATTCTATTATAACAGAAATTTTTTTAAAAATTCCATTTTAATAAAAAATTTTTGAAAAATTCTCTTTGAATAGAAAATTTTCGAAAAATTCTCTTTTAATAGAAATTTTTTTAAAAAAAATCTATTTTAATAGAAAATTTTCGAAAAGTTCTATTTTAATAGAAAATTTTTATAAAGTTCTATTTTAATAGAAAATTTTCGAAAAGTTCTATTTTAATAGAAAATATTCGGAAAGTTCTATTTTAATACAAAATTTTCGTAAAGTTCTATTTTAATAGAAAATTTTCGAAAAGTTATATTTTAATAGAAAATATTCGAAAAGTTCTATTTTAATAGAAAATATTCGAAAAGTTCTATTTTAATACAAAATTTTCGAA
Source organism: Lucilia cuprina (assembly GCF_022045245.1). NCBI lineage: Eukaryota > Metazoa > Arthropoda > Insecta > Diptera > Calliphoridae > Lucilia > Lucilia cuprina. The sequence goes on along the minus strand of NC_060953.1, from coordinate 49,938,921 downwards.
AAGTTTAAAATAGAAATTTTCGTAAAGGTCTATTTTAATAGAAAATTTTCGAAAAGTTCTATTTTAATAGAAAACTTTCGAAAAGTTATATTTTAATAGAAAATTTTCTTAAAGTTCTATTTTAATAGAAAATTTTCGTAAAGTTCTATTTTAATAGAAAATTTTTATAAAGTTCTATTTTAATAGAAAATTTTCGAAAAGTTCTATTTTAATAGAAAATATTCGAAAAGTTCTATTTTAATACAAAATTTTCGTAAAGTTCTATTTTAATAGAAAATTTTCGAAAAGTTCTATTTTAATAGAAAATATTCGAAAAGTTCTATTTTAATAGAAAATATTCGAAAAGTTCTATTTTAATACAAAATTTTCGAAAAGTTTAAAATAGAAATTTTCGTAAAGGTCTATTTTAATAGAAAATTTTCGAAAAGTTCTATTTTAATAGAAAACTTTCGAAAAGTTATATTTTAATAGAAAATTTTCTTAAAGTTCTATTTTAATAGAAAATTTTCGTAAAGTTCTATTTTAATAGAAAATTTTCGAAAAGTTCTATTTTAATAGAAAATTTTCGAAAAGTTCTATTTTAATAGAAAATTTTCGAAATGTTCTATTTTAATAGAAAATTTTCGAAAAGTTCTATTTTAATAGAAAATTTTCAAAAAGTTCTATTTTAATAGAAAATTTTCGAAAAGTTATATTTTAATAGAAAATTTTCGTAAAGTTCTATTTTAACAGAAAATTTTTCTAAAGTTCTATTTTAATAGAAAATTTTCGAAAAGTTCTATTTTTATAGAAAATTTTCAAAAAATTATCTTCTTATAGAAAATTTTCGAAAAATTCTCTTTTTATAGAAAATTTTCGAAAAATTCTCTTTTTATAGAAAATTTTCGAAAAATTCTCTTTTTATAGAAAATCTTCGAAAAATTCTCTTTTTATAGAAAATTTTCGAAAAATTCTCCGTTTTTAATTTTATTTCTCTATAAAAAAATATATAAATCATTAGAAATGTTTATATATAAATCTTGATTTGGTATTAATGACAGTGATGTATTAATTCATTATTTAACTATACGATTCCCTATTGTTATAGGGAATCGTATAGTCGGCCATGTCATAACTACATTATCCTATTTTATCGCTTGGAGTTTATATGAGTTGTCATAATTTCCTAATTTTTCTCTACTCTGCCTACATGTAGCCACAGTTTGAGTAATTTTTATTTTCCTGCCCCATTTTGTGATAGAAGGAATATTTAAAGAAGAATAGTGTTGTTCATTTTAAGTAGCAGTATTGAAAGTACATATTTCACTTCATAATTCATTCGTTCATTCTACAATATTTTTAGTTTTTTTTCTATTTGGATTTTAAGTGAAAAACAAACTAAGAGCAAAGTGTTTGCTTAATGACGATGATGACGTTTGTTGCAATAATGTTTTATGATCATGTTATATGTTTGTATGTTGCAACCATGCTTGAGTTAGTTGGTGGGTGTTGTTGTTTTTTTTTTTCAAGAAAATGAAAAATTAAACTAAAAAATTATTTTAAGTTGTATAAACTAGTGACTCAGTTTTACATTTGTTTTCTTTTAGAGTTTATTTATTTGTTTTTGGTATGGTGTTGATTTTTCACAAATATTTTTAGAATGGCACATACATACTTCAAAATTGTAAGTGCATTTAGTTGATAAATGTGTGTTGGAAATTATTTCCATAATTCTTGTTGTTGGAATTAATTAATCTACTTTAAATGGATTTTGATTAATTGCAAAATATTTGACAGAGATTTGAAAATATTGAGTATTGTATTTCCTGGTTGTAGAAGGAGTTTAAGGAATTGTAAGGTGCTATGGATGGATGGTTCGTGGAACTAATATGTAACGGTTAACATTAGGGTGGCTTTTTTTGCATGGAAAAGAAATTAGGTTCATTGTGACAAATTGCTTCTTGAAATATTTTTTTTAAATATTGGACCCAATATTTGGTAAATTGGGCCCAAGCTTACAAATGTTATTTTTTTAAGGTTTTCCTAATTTTTATTTTTTTTTTTTGAAATTTTTTTAACATTTTAAGGAATTTTCTTTTTAAAAAAAGTTTTCAATAAAATTTCTTATTATAGAACTTTTTTTTTTAAATTTTCTTTTTGTAAATAATTTTTAATAAATTTTCTTTCTTATAGAAAATGTTCAATAATTTTTCTTTTTATAGAAAATATTCAATATGCCATTCTGTACGTCCGTCTGTCTGTGTGTCCATGTAAGAACAAGGACAATTGCTATTGAATATGATTGAAATCATTATTTCAGTCCATGCAACCGTAACCTCTGAATAGGGTTTTTGAGCTCATGTTTATGTTAAATGTTCCAGTATGTCAACAAAAACCGTCAAAAATTTGTTTTCTTAACTATATGCACTGTCGTTTACAACCACGCAGATAGGATGGCATGAAGACGTAACCGGTAGACCGAAGTAAGAATCCATTAAACAGTAAATATTCTTACTCACAGAATCTTGCATGAACGGTATTTCTCTGAACATACCTGGACAAGAAAGCAAAATTCAATTGTATCTCTTGTCTAAGATACCTTTTATCCATCATATTTCAACCCAGGCCACTCCTCATTCATCCGATATACTCATAACACACGAACAACATACGACAGCCTCATTGTAGGTATATGGCGGATACAAAAAAGGCGGACAAAAAAGCAACAAAAAATGAAAAAAAACGTATTTTTAAGGAATTTTCGAAAAATTTTCTTTTAAAAATCCAAAAACATCCAAAGAAGCGAAAAAGAAATAGAGTTTACTCCATAGAAGTACTAAAAAAGAACTGAAGAAGTGATGGTTTTAACACAGACTTGTCATAGGAGGGGTGTTTTGTTTAGTTGATTCCAAATTCACTACCGCTGAAGTCATTCTCAGGAAGTAATTTTTATGTTCTTTTTTTGGAAGTTATTAGGAAGTGAAATTGTAGTTTTATAGAATTCAACTATTTTGACTTAAATAATATTAACATAAATAAATCACATGCATTTATTAATCAACTCCAAAATAAAATGGGTTTAATTAGGAAAAATTCATAAAAAAAATATACCTTCAATTTTAAAAAAAAATTTGGATTTTTTTCGCTTCTTTGGAAGTCAATAAACATCAGTTCCACAAAAGGTAAACAAATTCACTTAATGCTACTTTTGAAGTGTTGAGAAATGTTATTCTTTTGGAAGTACTTCATTTTATTTTTGCTGGGTTTTTATAAAAATTTTTTGATAAATTTTGTTTTTATAAATTTTTTTTTGAGAAAATTTTAAATAAATTTTTTCATAAAAAAAGGAATCATACATTTAATTTTTTTAAAAAATATTTTCAATAAATTGTTTTCTTTTTTTGTAGAGAAAATTTTCCATATATTTTTATTCTTATTTTAAATATTTATTTTTTATAGGAAATGATAGAGAAAATTTTAAACAGAAAATGCTCCAGAATTACAATTACTTGAATTATTAAGGGTCCTATTTCCAACAATTTATAAAAGGTTTAGACAATTTTTATACCATACACCACTTTAGTGGGGAGGATATATTGGGTTTTGTGCTGATGTTTGTAACATATAAAAAGAATGCCAATCGGCTTAGAATCATTTTCTGAGTCGATGAAGCTATGTCCGTCCGTCCGTCTGGCTGGCTGTCCAGGTACAGGCCGCAATTTTCAAGATTATTGGATGAAATTTGGCACACACGCTTCTTTTAGGCCAAGGGCCTATTGATTTGCCGATTTTTGTAATGATCGGGCTTCATTTGACCCTAGCCCCCATATAAATTCCCCTTTAGAAAATGTCTTAAAGGTCAAAATTTACTTACAAACGCTAATAACACTTTTAACTTCTACATAAATAACTTTGATGTGTACTTAACTTTTCTTACCAACATTTATAAGGATAGGGTCATATTTCCCCTACTCCCCTCTTTTTTTGCAAAATAAATTAAAAATATTATGAAATTAAGTTAAAAACAAATAAAATGCTTTGTTTTTTAAAATAATCCCAATTTTTAACATACTGACTGTTATAGGGTATCATATGGTCGGCTACGCCCGACTATACATTCATACTTGTTCATATAAAATTAGTTCTATAAACCTTTAATAAATTGTTATCAATAAGTGAGTAATTGTTTTAAACTAATATCTGAATCATTGAATTTAAGCTTTTTTCAACATCTGTTCTAAAACTTGTGTTTTTTACACTTCTTTCTTCAACACCAGAGAAAAGAATCCATAAAAAAAATAATTTCACTATTTCGCAAAAATTTCACTTTTTAACATAAATATATTCACATCATATTACAAAAATACCAACATTTCTTCTTTAACTAAATAAAAATTAGCACTTTACTATTCATGCAAAAACACTTATTTATATACATATTTTTTTTCCATTTCTAACAACTATTATGCAATTTTCATTTTAACGATTATAGTTTTCCAAACAATTCTTACAATTTTTGTTTTCTTTCATTTTTACACTTTATTTTCTTTTTATTTCTGGTCTCTTTTCTATTGACCACTTTAAATTGTCTCGAAGCCAATAATATGCATGAATGATATAGAAGAATCTCTTGAGTAAGAGGTTGTAGACAAAAAAAAAAAAAAAGATGGAAAAAAGTTAAAAGAATCTTTGGTTGAGTGACTCCATAATGGTAGTAATATGCCTGCTTTAACACTCACAATGAAGGTTTTTTTCTATTTTTGCCAGAGTCTTGTAGTAAAAGTTTACAACAAAATTTGTACATTAGAAATTGCAAAAATTGCTAGAAGAAAGAAGAATTAGTAAAAAACACAAATAGAAATGGTAATGTTTTGCTAGCCTTCCCTTTCTATTCTATACTTTGCGGTTGCACTACTACATACATATAGTGTTTTGTAACTTTTTTTTTCTTTTTCATATTTATTTGTATGTCGACTGACTGGCATTAAGTGTCTGCCCGGCGCCCAATGGAGCTGAACAGTCAAGCTCCTGTCACATTGATGTTATTGTTATTGGCAATCATTTCTGTTTTCCACTTCAACTTACATGTTCACATCATATTTTGCTGCTAGCAACTACTTCTTTTACTGGATTTTCTTTCATTTTCAATTTTTTTTGTTTAGCTCCGTTTAGCTTCTGGTGTTTGTGTTCGTATGAATATCTATGTGTCATTTGTACTATTAATGTTTTAAAATAGCTGGAGTTAAATAGTTTGTACTTGGTTTTATGGCCTTTATGTTTTTGCGGCATTTTTATTATTAGTCTCTTTTTAGTATTGGAAAGTTAGTTTTTGAGGATATGGCGTTTAAGTTGGTTTTGTTAAAGTTTATGAAGATAAAATAGTTTGGTTGTTAAAAATCGATCAATTAATACCCTAAAACTAATACTAGTCAATGGATTACTTTAAAGCGGAAATTTATTATATATCTGTCATAAAGAAAAAATTAATAAAAACAAGTGAGAATGTATAGGGTCGTCTTTATGATACTCTACACTAGTTAAAAACAAGTATGATATCATGACCGACCATATGATACTCTACATCAGTCAGTATGATAAAAATGTGGATTAGTTTTTTTTTTTTTTAAATAAAGCATTTAATTTACTTTTCAACTTTAGTCCGTATTTTATTACTTATTGTTAACAAAAAAAAAGAGAATTTCTATAGGGGAGTTGTGGTAAATATGGACCTATCCTTATAAATGTTGGTAGTGGAATTAATGTCTAATTCAAATTTATTTATGTAGAATTTAATTGTGTTATTAGTTTATATAAGAGAATTTTGATCTTCAAGTAATTTTCTGAAGGACAGTTCGTATGAGGTCAAATGAAGCCCGATCATTACAAAAATCGGTAGTGTCATAACTCTTTCATGTATAGGGGATACCGGTGTCCCAAGATTTTTTTATTATACCCTATACCAGTTTAGAGGGGAGGGTATATTGGGTTTATGCTGATGTTTGTAACGCACAATAATATTGGTCCAATACCCACATTATAGTATATCAATTGGCTCAGAATCATTTTCTGAGTCGATTTATCTATGCTCGTCCGTCTGTCGTCCATGTAAACCTTGTAATCAAACTACAGGTCGCAATTTTGAAGATAATTCATTGAAATTTGTGCATGATCTTCTATTATCCCAGGGACGAAGCCTATTGAAAATGGTTAAGTTCGGTCCATTATTTCACTTAGCCCTCATACCACTCAAAAGCCTGAATAGTGCTTGTAAATTTTGTAATCAAACTATAAGTCTCAATTTTGGAGATAATTCAATGAAATTTGTCACATGATTTTTTATGATACCGTAGACGAATTCTATTGAAAATGGTTAACATCGGTCCATTATTTCACCTAGCCTCCTACAACTAAACCCAACGAATAGGGCTTTTAAACTTTATAATCAAACTACAGGTCGCACTTTTAAAGATAATTTAATGAAATTTAGCACAAGATCTTTTATGATACCGTAGACGAAGTCTACTGAAAATGATTAACATCGGTCCATTATTTCACCTAGCCCTCATACAACTGAAACCGGCGAATAGGGATTTTAAGTTCATAATTATGTTTAATATACTTACAACTCGAAAAATAGCTGCAAAAACCAAGTTCTATACAAAACTTGATGACCCTCACGAATGCCATAATAATAGGTCCTCATATGACCCTAGCCCCTATGAAAAACCCCCATCGAAATTTCACTTAAAAAAAGACTATACGAGGGGTACAGTTGTAAGAGGGTTTTGCAAAATAAAGGACCGATTTCAACTATTTCCAATCGCGTTCATTCATGTGAATTAAATGAATCTTCAAACTATTTTCTGTAATGAATTTTGTATAGCTAGTGCTCAATAAGCCCGTTCTTAACGATAATCGGCTGCTATTTTAGAGATACTAGAGAATTTAATATAATTATAAGCTCAAAACCCACATTCGGGGGTACAGTTGTATAGGGGCTAAACCATAAGCGTGCGCACAGGGCTTATTTGGACAGATGGTCATAGCTAAATCGACTCAGAAAGTTATTCTGATTGGTATACTTTAAGGGGTACAGTTGTATAGGGGCTAAACCATAGCGTACGCACAAGGCTTATCTGGACAGATGGTCACAGCTAAATCGACTCAGAAGGTTATTCTGATCGGTATACTTTAAGGTGGTTTTAAGACCAATAGCAAAACCACATTATACCCTCTCAACTATAGTGGTGTTGGGTGTAAATATCTATAATGAGAACTTTTGTAGGCTAAATCTGCTTATTCACTCGAAGACCTCTGTTATCTATTGTAAGTTTCTTCATCAAAATTTAAAGGGACAGATTGAACAAGAATGAAGTAGATGAAACAAGACTGAGATTTTGTCTCTCAAAAAATAAAAATAAATTGGAGTTCATTAGATCCTGGTGATATAAATTATATAAATATTTGTTTATTTGTTTGTGTGTTTGTTTGATTGAAGTCTATAGAAGGCTAAACGGCTGGACCGATTTTCTTAAAATTATAACAACAACTGTACGTCTAGAAGGAACTATATGAAGGCGTGGCACCACGCTTCTTTTGATTGTTGGATGTGTAAATATACATCCGCGATAGTTAGCAGTGTGATTTTGACAACAGTTACTGCATTTCCTGTTTTTGGGTGGGGACAATCTTGACTTTTATAGATGTCTCCCCATCTCACACAAACAGATAATATAAGGGTTAAAAAGTAAATGTTTCGAAAATTTTATTTTGAATAATTTAACAAATTACCTTACTAACACTTGCTTGTCTATTTTTTTAGGTCATCCTGGCAATAACAGTTCAATTACTGTGTTTTTTCATATAAAATAAAAATTTCATTAACATTTTTATTTGCTACTACAAAAACTTCCTTTCCATTCTTTTTTTACATTGAATTTAAATATTTAACTAACCTAAATAATTTAGAATAACACTTGTATCTTTTAGTCTGTTTTATCTCCATTGTGTATTCTTCTAGAATTGAAATCAAATCAAAAATTGTAGGCAAAAAAAAAAAAAAAAAAAAACTTAAAACTTTACAAATAGATTTTGCATAGAAATTGTAAAGAAGAATTGTTAAAGTCATCCATACGAGTACAAACATTGAATTTAAACAAATATAGTAAATATTTGTTTAGGGGTTTCGTGCTTTACCGGAAATCGTAGCAAACAATATAACAAGATAACATAACACATCGTAACTGACAACCATGTCCAACAATAACTTAATCATTCTATATGATGAAAATAACTTGTCAGAAACCAGGATAAATACTAACAGTATTTTTATTGTTTATGAAAAAATTACTTTTTCTTATATTTTACCTATGATGTTATAAATCCCTTTTATATTTTTCTTATAGCCTTTAGCGCAACCCCTACTTGGTCTAGCCTGTAGCGAAATTAGTTTTTGTAGTTTTTTTTGCCATCCTATTCATCTTTCAAGCACTTGTTTCATTGTTGTTGCAATATATCTAAAATTGGTATCAAACTCAGTGCCGAAAGAAAAAAATAAAAGAAAAATAGAATAACAAAAAACTATAAAAGGCCACAATAAAAGTGTATTACTAAAGCAGAAGCTGGTCATAGAAATAGTAAAATTCGTATAAAGAAAATTTAATTTTAAAGAAAATACAGTTACATTAATACTCAGAGGGCATTAGAGGTAATCAATTGTTTAGGAACTACATACAAAAATTTTTTTGGGATTAAGATATTTATAAATAAAAGAATAAACTTTGCATTTTCATACATTTTATATTAAACGAAGGGTTGCTAGTTAGGTTTTCATTGAATCAATGAAAACTTATAACATATAAGAACTTTGTACTAATATCGAATTATACAAGTCGACTCTTGTACAGTTTGTTAAGAACCTTGCAGTGAGAAATTATGTTACTAGTTTATTCAGGTATTTCATATGAAAGCTTACGAAAAAAATATATCTTAACTTTACACGAACGAAGGAATCATTAAAGCAACTATGAACTTAACGTATTATTCCGATATTTTACAGTCATCTGCTAGTTCCGGTTTGTATATTAAATATTAGAGAGATTTGGTCTTTTTTGAAAATATAAGGAACGACAAAGATCGACATTTGATTTCTTGATTGGCTATAGTTCTGTTGCCATAGGAATTACAAATCATCAGAAATTTCGATTGGTCAAACATCTTTTCTAATTTTGGTCCCGAAATATATGTGTGTATTTCAGCTCTGTTAGACAGAGAGTGAGTGGTTTATTTATCGATCAAGCCGACGCTTGACAGAAGATTGGTAAAGTTCTGCGGTAATGATCTGCAGTATTTCTGTTGCCATAGGAATAACAAATCATCAGAAATTTCGATAGGTCAAACATCTTTTCTAATTTTGGTCCCGAAATATATGTGTGTATTTCAGCTCTGTTAGACAGAGAGTGAGTTGTTTATTTATCGATCCGCAGTAAATACTGACAATCATTGACGGATTCAACGATAGATTCCATTCCTTAGTGGCAGTTCACTGCGTGCGAACAGTAGCTGAGAGTCGAAGATAATCCACTTTGACCGGACAACTACACTCGCCAGGTGTAGTATTGAATATCATTAGATCCAGATATCTCAATAAGGTTCAATATAAAGTAACTGTCAAGAAAACAATATCCCCTAACAGATAGAGCAGGCCTAATTATAGTTAGTTGGATAGATAGATAGATAGATAGATAGATAGATAGATAGATAGATAGATAGATAGATAGATAGAGAGATAGATAGATAGATAGATAGATAGATAGATAGTTAGTTAGTTAGTTAGTTAGTTAGTTAGTTAGTTAGTTAGTTAGTTAGTGAGTTAGTTAGTTAGTTAGTTTGTTAGTTAGTTATTTAGTTAGTTAGTTGGTTATATAGATAGATAGATAGATAGATAGATAGATAGATAGATAGATAGATAGATAGATAGATAGATAGATAGATAGATAGATAGATAGATAGATAGATAGAGAGATAGATAGATAGATAGATAGATAGATAGATAGATAGACAGTTAGTTAGTTAGTTTGTTAGTTTGTTAGTTAGTTAGTTAATTAGTTAGTTAGTTAGTTAGTTAGTTGGTTAGTTAGTTAGTTATTTAGTTAGTTAGTTAGTTAGTTAGTTAGTTAGTTAGTTAGTTAGTTAGTTAGTTAGTTAGTTAGTTAGTTAGTTAATTAGTTACTTAGTTAATGAGCTAGTTAGTTTTTCGTTTGTTGTATAACATGTAATATTAAGCATATTAACATTAAGCTTGTGTTAGTTGACTCCTTCACCTATTACAACAAAACTTAATCAATGGCCAGTAAACATAACGTCAGAGTCCGAACTATTATCGGCCTTTCCAACAAACGTTATAGAAACTCTAAAAAATAAGCAGCAGAAGCAGTATCCATCCATTGTCATTTAATCTTACCTTTAGTAAAAACATTCTCTTTCTGGTAACCACTGCTTTAGATATTTTTGAGTAATGACTATGACTATCTAGAGCTTTAAATAAACACATAATTCAAACATTATTTTATAACTAATACAACATCTATAACTCTTTAAGTCAAATTTAGTCGAAACAATTGAAAACAAATCTGCGATTACAATCATAATTTAACATTGATCTTTGTGTTGTACAATTTTTCATGTATTTCCATACGATTTAACATTTTTTGAATAAATTACGAAATCCACAAAAAAAAAAACAGCTACAACTTAACTTTATCAATTTGGCTACGTCTTCACATCTCATCTTGATTATTTTATAAAATTATTTTTAAATCCTCCTCCTCACTATAACTCAAGTTCAAAACCTTTTATATTGTGTTAGATTTTTTTTCATTTGCTTTCCAAGATTTCATACGACTACTTTACAAAAGCGCGCGGTGGCTTTTTTAGAGCAGCAGTTGTGAGAATGCATTTTAATTTTATTTAGGTTTTTTTTGCCTTGTTCCTTTTCCTTCTCTCAGTTTGTGGATCATTGTTATAATTTTACTTTTTATTGTGTCTGCAAACGGGTTGCATGACTGGTATCGCCCGCATATCATTGTGTGGCAAAGACATGTTTTTTTCAGTTTTTTTTTTCGCTCAGTAGGAGTTGTTGTTAAAATAGTTAGTTACTGCGTCTTTTCCGTGATTGTGATGTTGTTTTATAGAAAAAAAATCACAAAAATGTTGCCGTTTTAATAAATGTGTGTGTAAAGTAAGGAACGGGGAGTACAAACTTTGTTTAGAAAGGGGCCAGAATTTTGATATACTGACTTTGTTAAGGAAGGCCTCTTAAAGTTATATGAATATTTCTACCAAAGAATTCTAAAAAAAAATCGTCGTAAAACACATTAATAGAGATATATATTCGTATTATGTATTTATATGAAGTGGTATATTCAGAAATCAATTTTATATATTTTTTTTTAATTCAAAATGTTTCCTTCTTAATATTGTTTACACCAGATCTGATTCAAACAGCTCCCTCTAACAAATTCAATAGTTTATTGGCACTACATTCCTTAAAATCTGATTTTAATAGTCTACTAGTTGGAATGAAGTTTATTGAAAAAAATTTCCTTTCGTTTTTTTAACACTAAGTCTGTAGTTTTTAAAAAATTCTTAATTATCAAAGAAATTTAATCTCACAAATTAAAAAAAAAAGTTTTTTATTTGCTTTATTTACAGTACGAATATACTGGTTGTAGTTTTAAATTTAATTACATTCCGCAAAAAAAAGAACCCAAAAAAATATTTATAAGTTAATTTTTTATTTTATTCAATTTACAACTTTAAAGTCTTGTTTTATGTAGTGCTAAATTGTTTTGAAGTCAATTTTATTTAATATTTAACGTTTGCGCATGCGCGCTGTATTTTTTAAAAGTCACCACTAAATATATATGTTCGGAATGTATGTTGACTTTGTCATTATGTTTGTATCTCTTTGAAAAGTACAAGGTATTGGTACCTTGATAATTAGATAATTAGAACAGAACTAAAACTTAACTAGAACTGAACTACAACTGAACTAGAACTGAACTAGAACTGAACTAGAACTGAACTAGAACTGAACTAGAACTGAACTAGAACTGAACTAGAACTGAACTAGAACTGAACTAGAACTGAACTAGAACTGAACTAGAACTGAACTAGAACTGAACTAGAACTGAACTAGAACTGAACTAGAACTGAACTAGAACTGAACTAGAACTGAACTAGAACTGAACTAGAACTGAACGTAACTGAACTAGAACTGAGCTAGAACTGAACTAGAACTGAACTAGAACTGAACTAGAACTGAACTAGAACTAAACTAGAACTGAACTAGAACTGAACTAGAACTGAACTAGAACTGAACTAAAACTGAACTAGAACTGAACTAGAGCTGAACTAGAACTGAACTAAAACTGAACTAGAACTTAACTAAAACTGAACTAGAACTGAATACGAAATCACATTTGCATTAAACAACAGCAAGAATTATAGCTACGTTGTTAGGTATTTAATATTCGACTTATAGAAAATTCATTTTTATTTCATTTTGTTTGATTTTATTTATTTATGGTTTTAGAGTTGGAAACATGTCTGTAATATGATGAAGTGAAGGCATTTGCTAGTGTAGGTCGAATTTGATGTGTACTGCTAAAGATAACAAGCTGATTAAATAGATTCATGTTTGAAAGATGATTTAGCATTTTCAAATTGCACAAGATATGTTAATGGCTTCGATTTGAATAGAAAATTTTGAAAAATTACACAAATAAAATTATTTCTGTCAATATTGTTTATCATTAAAAAATTCAAATCACTTAGGAATTTAGCTCTAGGAAACTAAAATTTCAGCTACACATAGCGATGTAATTTTGTGACATATTGAGTCCACCAAAAACTACTGCCTTACGTTATCCATCAAATTTTCCTTAAGTAATTTCAATTCGACTGAGAAAATATTAAATCAATTGACAGCTGCTATTTTGACAGCATGCTTTTGACAGCTTGCAATGATAAGCATTAAACTATTATTAATGAACTTTTTAGTTTTGTCCATGACAATTTTCTCTTCTTTAGAATGTGGTGAAGTCATTGTTCAAAAAAAAAAAAAAAAAATGAGGAACACAAAAAAAAAAAACATTACAAACAAATGTAAAAAATCATCTGTCATAACAAAATTAATGGAAAACCAAAAGAAATTTTCATATTTTTTATTGTGTCTAAAAGAATCCATCCATCGATTTTTTAATGCAAACAAATGTTGCAAACTCATTACTTCCAATTTTCCTCTTTCGCTGTAATAGCAAGAAAAATGTAAGAGATAAAATCAAGTGTTACAAACACAATTGACAATTTGAATAACTCCTTCTGTCAGATTGTAGTGTGTACAGTGTATATTGGACAGTTTTAACAGCTACTACTGTTGCTGATAATTTTAGTGAATTTTTTTTCTTTTTTGAAATAGGAATATGGCAAAGAGGTTTTGAAAGTGCTTAAAAAATCAAAGTTGGTACTTTTTGGAGGTCTAAAAGTACTATTTTGTATTGATTTATTCGGACTAATTTATGACAAAACATGCAACCTTTGCAGAAAATTCTTTCTACTTGATGTCTTATAGAACAATTTACATTAACTAAATGGGAATTATAAAGAATATTGAATAATATTATTTTAAAATAAACCGACTAATTTTAAATATGGTAAATATGTTTTTGTTTTAATTCATGCTGTTTGATTTGAATTAAAATTTTAGCACTTTGTACTTTAAATAGTACATAGTACAGAAAGTACTTTTGTACCATAAAATACCTCTCTGCCTTTAACATGTAGTAATCAAATAATACTTATGCTTTCAGGCTCAAGTTTGCATGTAGTGTATAGAAATGTGTAGTCAGTCATGTTCATACATTAGTTTGCGATGCACATTATTTGAATAGTTTTGTTGCAGTAACTTTGTGTGTGTGTTGTAGTTGTTGGTGCAACTTTAATTGCCTCCTCTAAAAACGCGTGCACATTGTTTTTTTAATATTTTCTATTTAATAGTTGATGTCTGGCATAAGCATTTTAGTATGTAGTGTTGATGTCTAGTGTTTGTTGTGGCTTGTGATGTTGTTGTTGTTGTATAAATATTGCCTTTTATTACATTAAGTCATTGAGTAATCATCATGACTTTATAGCTTCTAGTCAGCATGCACTTGCATTTTAATTTGAATACTTAACAGTACAAAAAGGGGGAATTCCTTGTAGTAGTTTTTTGTTTTATTTCGAAGTATTTGTTTGTTAAAGCAACAATTTTAGTTTGCTGCCTCCGCTGTTTGTTTATACAAATATAGAATTTGTTGCAACTGTCGTCATAGTGTGTTTTAAACTACATACTTATGATATATGATCGGTTGTGAACATCATAATCATCATCATGATAATAACTGAAAATGTAATGTAACATATGTAAATGATTTAATTTTTGTTTCTATATGGTTTCAAATTTCTAGAGTAACTATTTAGTTCTGGTTTTGCTTATATTTCAGTTTTAGATTTTGTATTAAGAAATATGATTTTATGCTGTTTTAAGTTAATTTTATACACTGTATAAAAATTTAGTATGAAGGCTTTTAAATTGTGATTGCTTGTAAAGGGGAGCATATTTTTTTTTAATTTTTGTAGTTGTCTTGGGAATTGTGATGGGAGATATTTTGAACCTTTTATGCCACTTAATTCTAAAAATAATTCTTTGAAATTAAGACATAAAAATAATTTGTTTCTGAATAATTGGATTTTATGTTGTTATAAATAAACTGAAGAGAAGACATTAATGTTGCAAGTAAATTTCTAATAAAGTAGACTATGACTAGACTATGACTAGACTATGACTAGACTATGACTAGACTATGACTAGACTATGATTAGACTATGACTAGACTATGACTAGACTATGACTAGACTATGACTAGACTATGACTAGACTATGACTAGACTATGACTAGACTATGACTAGACTATGACTAGACTATGACTAGGCTATGACTAGGCTATGACTAGACTATGACTAGACTATGACTAGACTATGACAAGACTATATAATAGACTTTGGAATATACTTCAGAATATAGAGACTAAAGAATATATTATAGAATATTGTATATACCAGTCTATAGACTAGACAAGACTAGAATAAACTATAAGCTAGACAAGGCTAGACTGTAGACTAGACCATGGACTAGGCTATAGACTATAGACTAGTTTATGTACTAAACTATAGACTAATGCATGTCCTAGGCCATAGATTAGACAAGACTAGAATATAGGCAAGACTATAGATAAGACTATTTTATAGACTATAGGCTAGACTAAAGACAAAACTAAAGACTAGACTTTAAACTATAAATATATATCAATTATACACCAAAAACTTACATTGTAAGGTAAGCGGTAAAAATTATGAAAATAACTTACATTTAGAGCCACGTTGATGACATTTGTATGCTTACTACTTTAGTGACTAATTAGGAAGTTAGTTAAGTATACATATGCTGCGATAGCCTGCTAATAATGAGTTAGGTAAGTAGTTTTCTTACTGAGAAAGAATGTACAACTCTTAGTTTTTATAAGAAACATATTAAATTTTAATTGGATTTTTGAATTTTACATTTGGAATTTTCTTGGTCTGGTTCTTAGTTATGATTAAAATTTTTTCGCTAAAAATATCTCTGTTTGTCATTTGTAATAATTGGATCATTTGAAGGTTAATAAGCTGCTTATTTAAGATTTATTTTTTCTCATATTATTTAGAGTCGTGTAGAAGTTTATGCAAAATATTTTTCTTTAATTATAAATATTTCTTAAAGTTTTTAAATGCATAACAATTTTTAAAGTTGTTAGTATTTTAAGTTTAAATAAAGAAATATTTATTTACATTTACCAATGAAATCCAGTAATTATGACCTAGTTGGGACATATGTACGCTTTAAGTTTTTGCAAACAAGATAAAAATAAAATATTTGAAATATTTTCTCGTAATAAATTATTAAATCACAACATTAATGATAAGCAATATTTTAAGTTAGTTAGATAGATAATTTTGTTGTTGCTACATGGATCTGAAGTTGTCAAAAAATTTTCTAAATTAAAACTGAAAAGTTGGCATGTAGAGTGCAGTAGCTGAGGTAATATGGTAATATTAAGGTGGTAAATTTGTAGATATTGGAAGCTATTGAACAAGTTGTTATACTTTACTACTTCCAAGTCAAGCTAATTTAAAGCAAATCTATATAATTTGAAACTTTAAAATATCATTGTTTTACGAACCACCCTAACTTGTTATATTGATACATTTTAAGCTTCATAACCCACTTTAATACAAAAACAAATATAATCTTTGAAATTTAATTTTACAATTTTTGAAATTATGTTACCATTTCATTTAAACATTCCGAAAAAATCTATTAATACATTTTGTTTATAGGCCATCATGTCCATAAATTATTTTTAAATTTGCTGCTACAAAGAAAAAAATGGCAAAAAATATATATTTATTTAGAAAGCATTTTTATGTTTCCTTAACTCACCAAAAAGAAATAGAAATACATAACGATAGTGAAAGGTTTACACCATCTAACTAACATATATTTCCAAGCATGAAATTATGTTATAAAAAATTTAATATATTATAAACATATCGATTGATATTGTCAACTTATATTTGAAAAACTTGTTAGTTATGCAGAGTTAACTCTTCAATATCTATAAAATTTGTATTTAAAGAAAAACTTCACTTCAATTTTAAAGCAAAAACCATGGGGAGTTTTTATGGGAATTTTCATTGAGTTTACTCTTACAGATGCTGAAAAAATGGCACATAAAACTAATACCAATATAAATCTACATATTTATGTTCGTACACACATACGTAGTATGATGGTAAACATATACCGTGTATGTGTATTAAGGAAAATTTAAGTTTTATTATTCTCCAACAAATCTTATTTTTTAAGTCGTACAAAAAGTCAATATAATTCAGATAATATAATAATATGCACTTGAAAAAAAGTTAAAATTATATTTTTGAAAATATTATAAAAACTTTTCACTCAAATATTTGTATCTCAATTAGTCTAGTCAGGGCTAGGCTAATTTGGTCTAGTCTAAAGTATAGTATATAGTCAAGTTTATAGTCTAGTCTACAGTCTGGTCTATATATAGTCTAAAGTCTAGAGTATAGTTAAATCTATTGTCTAGTCTATAGTCTAGTCTATAGTCTAGTCTATAGTCTAGTCTATAGTTTAGTCTATAGTCTAGTCTATAGTCTAGTCTATAGTCTAGTCTATAGTCTAGTCTATAGTCTAGTCTATAGTCTAGTCTATAGTCTATTCTATAGCCTAGTCTATAGTCTGGTCTATAGTCTAGTCTATAGTCTACTCTATAATCTAGTCTATAGTATATAGTGGATTATATAGTCTAGTATATAGTCTAGAATATAGTCTAGAATATAGTCAAAAGAGACAGTTTGATAGCTTTAAAACCGCCGGGTTGTTTTAATTTTATAAACATTTTTCCTGTGTGTATTACTGAAAGGTTAATAATCTTTGCCACACATAAAATATTATATATTATTCCTCCTAATAACGCAGAAAATCTTGAGGATGTTACAGGAAGAAAAGAACAGACAACGCAATATCACCCTCGTCATCATCATGAAAAGCAACAACCACCCACACGAAAAAAGAACACAGCTTATTAGCTGTTTGCAATATTGTCAACAGCGAAAAAATATCACGATAAAAAAAGAAGAAAACAACAAAAACAAATAATATAACACACTTGCAACATGTGTCTCTTGTTAACTCATCTTTAACAAACAAGTGTTTTTTCTTACGTACATGGGAGACGAAAATGTAACAAAAAAAAATTCCCAACTTGAATCCCCAAATCATTTGTTTATTTTTCTTGTTTTTTTTTCGTCTTGTTTTCTTTATTGATGTTATTATTGTTGTTGGATTTGTAAGTCGTCATCGTCATGTGTTTTTTTTTCTTTTTCATTTTCTTTAGTATTTCTGTTTCCTGTGTTCTATTTATGCAAAATAAAATAGCGTTAAATGAAATTTTGTATTACATTTGTACAACAACTGAAAAGAAAACAACATTTATTTGCTATTTGCTGAAAAAACACACACACATACAATTTTCAAAGTATCTTACATACAAATCCATATATGTATATCTGCCACATATTCTAACGTTAATAAAAAATGTGTGTGAAAGTTTTTCTACTTTTTCGTTGGAAGTTTTTTTTGTTTTTGTTGTATTTAAATATTTGTTGACTGACAACAAAATGTCGAACAAATTTGTTTAACAATTTCATTGTCAATTGATTTAGTTTATTTAGTTGTTGCTTTTGACGTTGCGTTCGCTTTTTGTTATGAACTTTGTACACTACATTCTGCAGATGTTGAACAATTTTTTTTTTGCAAAGGGAAGACTTAACGTCAATTTTCTTTAGAGTGATTATTTAGCAAAAATTTTCTATAATCAGAATATTAAGCAAACATTTTTAACAAATTTTTTTTACTACCTCCTACATATTGTTAAATACCGGATATGTGTAGGAGCTTAAAAATGTTATTAAAAATTATAGCATACTTTAAGTGTAACTTCCTTTAAGGCATATTAAAAATGTGTCTTAAAGCGAATTTTAAATTCGTGTTGGCCCTTTCTAAGCAATGTAACCAAATCTCTGTTTACATGTTCCTGCTGTGTTCTGCACATCATTATTGTCATTTAGTCAGTCTGTCAAAGTTTATCAAAATATAAATAAAATTACAAATTTGACTTTTATTATAAAGTAAGTTACCATATAAATCTGTGTGTGCATCTACCTACCATTTCCTATGTTGTTTTTGTTACAAAAACAATTTGTTTTTCATTTTTGTTTTTGGTATTAAAAGGGATTTACATGTTGATTAACTTGCTGGCTGCCAGCTCTTGGTTATTGCCTTCAAACATGTAAATTTTGTTGTTATTGATGTTTGATGCTTGTGGGTGGGATGATGTACGGATTGATTGTGTATTTAGTGGTAGAGGATTTTTTCATTATTAATGTACAGATTTGTCTATTATTTATTTAAATTTTTAATTACAGTTTTTATTTTGCAAATAGAGATCAACAAGTTTGATAAATTTATATATAATGTATTGGCTTATATGTTGGGGTTGTGTAGAAGGATTTTTTGTGTATTAAGTTTAAATTAATGCAGAAAATAGAAGATTTGAGAAAGATAAGAGATTTTCTTATCTAATAAATCTAAATTATATTTTTGAGTTTTGTTATTAAGATTATTGAAGCCGTCTGACTTAAAATTGTGTTAGCAAACAGTAAGGAAATTTTCTACAAAAAGAAAATTTATTGAAAATATTCCTTTAAAATGAAAACTCATCAAAAAAATTATAAAAAATGGGAAATTTATGGAAATTTTTATATAAAAGTAAAATAAATAAGAATATTTTTATAAAAAAAATTAATTAAAATTTTATTTAAGGCAAATTTAGAGAAGATTTGATACAAAAAGAAATTTTGCAAAAATTTTCCATAAAAGAAAATTTTGCGATATTTTTTATAAAAAGAAAATTTCTCGATCATTTTCTAAAAAAAACATTCATAAAATGAAAAATAAACAAAGTTTTCCATAAAACAAGTAGGAAAGTATAGTCGGGCATGGCCGACCATATAATACCCTACACCATGAGTATATTTTTAAAATTTTTACTTTTATAAAATTTTTATTTTTTGTAAAGAAACTTTTATGTTGAATATATTCCCATAATTCCAAAATATTTAAGCCATTTATTGATAAAAAACTAAAATTTCTAAATGAGGCTTTATATAGGTCAAATATGGGCCGATCCTCGGTAAATTTGGGAAAAGG
>NC_060953.1:49911410-49918908 GCF_022045245.1 Lucilia cuprina | reverse complement strand
GAACTAGAACTGAACTAGAACTGAACTAGAACTGAACTAGAACTGAACTAGAACTGAACTAGAACTGAACTAGAACTGAACTAGAACTCAACTAGAACTGAACTACAATTACGCTACAAGTGAACCCCAACAATAATTTAATCAGTTTTCGTGGATAAATCCCAAATTTCGACGTTTTGGGAAATTAAATTTTCATTAGTTAATTAGCCACCATTTTGACTTCAAAATTTAGCGAACAACTCAGGTGCATTCCTTTTACACTACCATCATAAAGCATTAATGTTTACAAAGTTATACCTTCAAAATCACCTTTTTATTTTATTGCCATGATTTATTTTCACTTTTTACTCTAAAACCACTTACAAATTCAATTAAGTATCAATACTTTTTAAAAAGAAGTTTTCCCAAAAAAAGTAATTGCAACGTTTTTTCCAACACATATCTATTACACTACAAGTGAACAACCATTAGATTTAATAGTAAAATTTATTTATTTGTTTGTGTTATTTTTACAACCATAAAAATATAATTTAATGGTCAATTTATGGGAATTTTTAGTACTATTTTTTTTCTAGATATTCTTCAGTTAAGGTTCTTTTTATTGAAATTTGTTCATTTGCAAATTGTGTGTGATTTTCACTTATAAATGCTTATATACTTTATTTTTTACAACTACAGCTTATTTTATGGCTAGTAAATATAGTATAATCGGTGGTATATTTAGTCTGTTGCAATTAAAATACATCAAAAGAAATTAAAGGGTGAAAATAATAAATAAACACACACACCTTTAAATTTTGCAAATGACTTAATAAATTCTTAGCAAAACATTTACATCTATTTCAGTAAAATTTTGAAGTCTTCTTTAATTTTCATATTAGTATTTAGCAAAAATTTTATTTGACTATTTATTACGTCTACAAATTTAGAAAACTATATACATAACCCATAAATCTTACTAAATTAATAATTCTCTTTAAATAATATTGCTTTTGAAATGTGTTCTGCTTCGATACTCACACAAAAGTGTTTAATTTAGAACAATTTGTAACGCTTGACCGACCAATAAAATCAATACGGAACCAAAAAAAAAACTTCTCAAAATTTTAAATACAGAACCACACATACTCACTTTTCAATAACGCATTATGAATAATTTTGTTTTAGATTTAAAAGAAAAATATTACATTAAAAAGGTCTTACAGTAGTTATGTTTTTATTTGTTTCTTTTTCATATAAAATTATTATGGAAAAAGTGCTCTGCTTCTAGGAAATATACATAATTGAAATATTTTAAAATGTAAATATTTTTTTTAATACGTACTGTGTCAGCCTTGGGATTTTTTTACAAATGCTTTATAGAATATTTTTTTAAATCAACTGAACAAGACTGAACTGAACTAGAACCGAACAAGAACTGAACTAGAACTGAACTAGAACTGAACTAGAACTGAACTAGAACTGAACTAGAACTGAACTAGAACTGAACTAGAACTGAACTAAAACTGAACTAGAACTGAACTAGAACGGAACTAGAACGGAACTAGAACTGAACTAGAACTGAACTAGAACTGAACTAGAACTGAACTAGAACTTAACTAGAACTGAACTAGAACTGAACTAGAACTGAACTAGAACTGAACTAGAACTTAACTAGAACTGAACTAGAACTGAACTAGAACTGAACTAGAACTGAACAAGAACTAAACTAGTATTGGACCACAACTGAACTTTTACTACACTATAACATTGTAATTTGTTCATCATTCACAATTATTTCAATCCCCTTAGATATTATTTACTCATGTCATACTTAATTTGTAGTTATCAATAGCTTTTGTTTTTTTTTTATTTTAAGCAACTTATGTCCACCCTCAAATGCTTAACTTCTGTCAACACTTCGTTATAGTTATAATTAAAAAAATAAATAAAATTAAACGATTTTTCTCTTGTAATTATAAACACATGCAGATAGTGTTGGACAAATTTTTGTGGTCATAAATAATTTACTAGGGCTTAAATATTATTTACATACATTAATAAGCAATATAAATCATATATTTAGCATATCTTTATACGTATGCATATAGATATTTGTATATTTGTGTATAATGTCAATTTAGTTTATTAATAATATATTTAAGTTATTTATGTATTTGTAAGAATTATGTTTAAATTTAATAGTGTATATTTCTATAATAGTGTATATTTATATATAACTCTAAAATAAATTGGAATTATATGTACATATAATCGGATGTATATTTGCAAATCATTTTACTTTCCTTTTCTTTGTTTCTACTCCTAGTTATGTCAATGACAAACCTAAAATACTAACTTTCATATTATATATTCAGTGTTTAATATTGCATTCACTACCACAACTAAAATACCCATTATATTTACATTCTTCACTACATAAAAAAATCAATAAATATCCTATAAAAATTTTCCTCACTTAGTGTGCAGATGTTCTTTAAGTTAGGATAATTTAAAACCAATAATTATTTCAAAATTAATTGCACAAGTCAATTAGTTTTAAAAGAATATTTGAACATAATTTGACAAATGTCCAAATTATGCAAATTATGTATATTAGTGTGTTGTCTCTCCAACACCAACACAGCAAGATACAATTTTCCATTCTAAGACACAGTCGTCAAAGAATGCTTAAAATTTTAAGTTAATGTGAATTTGTTGCAAAACAAAAACAAACAACGATAATAACATTAACAAGTGCGAAAACATATATTTCGTAATTCATTAAAAAACCGAATAATTTAGACACAAGCCAACAATTACTAGGCTACTTAATACTACAACTGTCAGGGTTTCCCAGCAGCAAATTCAATTGCAGCATTTTTGTAAAATTAGCAATTCAGTAATAGCTAAATACAAAGTTCTAGTTTAGTTCTAGTTGAGTTCTATTTCAGTTCTAATTCAGTTTTAGTTTTGTTCTAGTGCAATTCTAGTTCAGTTCTAGTTCAGTTCTAGTTCAGTTCTAGTTCAGTTCTAGTTCAGTTCGAGTTCAGTTCTAGTTCAGTTCTAGTTCTAGTTCAGTTCTAGTTCTAGTTCAGTTCTAGTTCAGTTCAAGTTCAGTTCTAGTTCAGATCTAGTTCAGATCTTGTTCAGTTGTAATATATGTAAAAACTTTCACTGGGTTTCTGACCATACCAACCACCATATACTACCTAGATTAACCAACAATTTTGACAAGACCATATACTTCACAAAAAAGATTTACAACTGTTTTCTCAAAGTCTTAAAAATAATTGTTTGTACGTGAAATTCATTGATAAATATACACTACAATATAATTTGCATAAAAAAATTATTTGCTTAAAAAAATAATTGTACATTTTCTGCCAACTGTTTAAGTTCTTGCGAATATTTTGTCACCGCAATAGAGAGATAATTGAAAACAAAAACAAACAGTAGCTGGTTGCAGAAAAAATGTCTAATATTAAAAACAGAAATGTTTGCTAAATATATATGAGGGTGCGTCACATAATTTTGACAAAAAGAAAAACTACAATATATGACCATATAATTCTTATAGACATATATTCAGGTAATAAATTCTATAAATTGGCAGCAATTAACAGTGTTTTGAAACAAATGCTATTTGAAAATGAATATTTAACTTTGAAGAAAAATATTGTCAAAACTGGAACTAGTAGTGTATACAATATTTAGATATATGTATTTTAAATTTATACTTTTTAACAAAATTAAAAAAAAAACTTTTTTTACTAATTTTCAACATTTATATAAAATAAAATGTAAAATTCAAATAAATAAATTTGACATTTATTTGTATTTATTTGAATTTAGTAAAAACAGTTCATTGTCCACATCTATATGTCAATATTAACTCTTCAGTTGACAACAGACAACTTGTACACTGTATGCTTTCAATTTTTGAAAGATTTATTTGCATTTTTCTTTAAATACATACATATTTCTATTCCATACAAGTATTTGGTAAGTAAATCATGTACAAGTTTTTTTTTTTTCAACAAGTGACAGTAAGCTGCAGACAAGTGTAAAATTTTGTAGTTTGTAATCTTATTTTTTTTTTTAATATTTATAATAAAATTGAAATTTTATTGAATGCATTGTTTTGGATTATGAAAAAATTTTATGGATTTATAAGTAAATTTCTCAGGAAAAAATTACATTGTAATGCGTTAAAATGCTAATAAAACCACTTTTCACTACTTCTTCATTAGCATGTTAACTCATTATTTTAACATGGTGATGTCATTGGGGGCAAGTACGCTCGCTTATAAATAGGGAGTTAATAAAGTATATTTTGCTTACAAAGAAGTTGTTGAGTAAGTTGCTTTGCTTTTAATAGTAAGTAGGAGCCAGTGAGAATAAGAACCATGGTTATGGAAGTACAACCCATTACCGATTCTTTGCTGGGTTAAATACTGTGAGAAAATACTGTATAAGTTTTTCATTTGATCCTTATACATACATATGAGTGTCTGTCCGTCTGTCTGCAAATGAAATTGAGATTATTTATTTATGTTCGTCTATCCGTCTGTCTGTTGGTCTGAAGGTCTGTGTGTATGTTTGTCTATAGGTCTCTCTGTATTTTTATATAAATGTAGGGTAGAAGGGGATCATTCGCCATAGGGGCACATCTGCCAATACCGAATAACTTCAAAACCGAATAATCGATATATCTGTCTATCCCTCTGTCCGTCTGTTTGTTAATAAAATTACGATTATTTATTTATGTTCGTCCATTTGTCTGTCTGTTAGTCTGAAGGTCTGTTTGTTGAAATTGCGATTATTTAGCCAAATATTTATACAAATTGTCCGAAATTTCCGTTTAGCGAACTTATTTTCCTCTTTGTACATAGAACAACTGATTAAGCTACACATGTCTGTCTGTCCCAACGTCCGTCTGCCTGTAAGTTTTCCTTTTCCGAATTTAATTCCGATTGCTCTGCAAATATGATCTTGATTAAAAATTGCCAAATTTTATAAGTAATCTGTTAGTGGGCTTCCTTTCCTCATTGAATTTGAACTATAAAATACACGCATTTATTGTTAAATCAAATAAACAAAAACTGCATATAAAAAAAGAAATTATAAAAGGTTTTTTGCCAATTGAAACCAAAACAAAAAAAACTCTGCCAGACAGATTTTCAACCAACTTAAACCAGAAAGTCAAGGCAAATGTTTTTTACATGATTCAAAAACATTTTTATTTTACTATATTTTGCCATAAGTTTAATTAAATCTATTTCTAATCATTTGCTTTTTTCTCCATTCAACAAACATCTGCTTACATTTTCACTTAAGTTTCTACAATAATGAAAAAATAAAAGTTGCGAAAATTTCATTATATTATAGGTTCTTTATTAGATTTTTCTTTTTGGTAGTAATTGAACAGAATTACATCATTGATTCTGGCCTTCAAATGTAAAACATGAGAAGTTGAATATAAACTTTAATGGTTTATGGTCAATTCTAGGTATTTTCTTTTTAATTTTAGGAAAAATCAATCAAAAGAAATTGAATATTAAACGTTTTGTGCGAAAAAAACACAAAATAAAAACATATGAATGAATCATAAAAAAAGAAATACTGAGGCTTTCAATTACGCATTTGATTGGAAAAACTGCTAATATTGAAATAAACAAGTTTTACATGTTGAAGGAAACAAGTACTTACAGAAGAACTCCTTAAATAAGCACTTAAAAATAAGGATTAAAAAACAGGTTTTGTTTGAAGCAAAAACAAATTGCTCACACAGCAATTTATTTGTTAACTGATTATAGACGAAAGAAGGGTATGAAGTCAAAGTGGTTTACGTGAGTACCTGACGTGTTACCATATCTCACGGGGTACTTTTCAACCACTGGGTGAGTAAAAAATAAACTAGTCACCACTGCCCCTTGTGTATCATACACACAGGTTGCAATTTTTGTACATGGATTAAGCCGGTCCATGCACAATCACTTTGCTCGAGTACTTGAGCTATCTAATCTGTGATCACTGCTGCCCCGTTGCTTAACTTCCGAGATGTAAAACATTACTTCCGTTTACGACCACACAGATGGGATGGCCTCTGCTAATTTGGCAACAACATCTAGAGACGTAACCGGTAGACCGAAGTACGAATTCATCAAACAAGCCGATACTTTGTTCTTACTCACAGGGACACACTGTGGTAATTCTGATATGAACATGTTTACTTGAAACATATCTGGACAAGGAAGGAAAATTCAATGGTATCATTTGTATATGATACCTTTCATCCATCATCATTCAATCCAGCACACTTCCCATTTATCCGACACATTCATAGAAGAAAAACAAACGACACATTTATTATAGGTTTACGGGTGGGTGAGTCCCGCATACCCCACATTCATCCCGTACCATATACAAATAATACCAACTCATTTCCAACTCTTAGTCACACAATCACTCCTATGTGGGGTATCTGTTGTTTCGGCAACAGCGAATTTGGGTTTAAACCACACCCCCTATGTCTATCCCGAAAGAACATTAAACAACTGACCAGCCAGGACATAGTCATTTCATTTTTATAAAATTTTTATTTTCTTAATAGCCTTTCAAGGCTCTAGTGTAAAAAGTATTTCAAATACAATACAAACAAAATCTTAACACATCAAAACATAATTGTAAACAATCGGAGCCTAATTCATTATTTTATTGTTTTAATATTATGAATTTATTTTGTCTTGTAGTTCTAAAGAAAAAAGCTACGTGCTTTGTATAGAAAATATTTTATTTAAATGTTTGCAATATGCACCAACATTACACATAATAATACAGTGGGTATGAAAAGTAAGCGCACAGTTAATAGTTTATAACAAATACTTTTTAGTTTTTGAAATGAACTAAAGCTTATAAGTAAAACTTACTATTTCCAGAAAGTTCT
The DNA here is from genome assembly GCF_022045245.1 of Lucilia cuprina. Lineage (NCBI taxonomy): Eukaryota > Metazoa > Arthropoda > Insecta > Diptera > Calliphoridae > Lucilia > Lucilia cuprina. The sequence continues at coordinate 49,911,980 of NC_060953.1, read as the reverse complement.
GGTGGTTTGTGAATTTGCCTTAAAAAAAGTTTTAATTAGGAAGACACAACTTCATATAATCTATTAATGAAAAAATATCCTAAGATTTTCGATGTTTTTTTATACTTATGTTGCACAAAACAACAACTGTTACACTTGATCAAAGCTTTATATTATCCTACCCCAAAAAGTTCTCATGGTTTATAAATTTGCTAAATAAGTTTAATTTAAATACCGTTATATTTCAGAGTCTATTTGAACAAAGCTTTACTTTTGTCATGCCTCAGAAGGTTCTAATAATTTGTGAATTTGGTAAATGAAATTTTCATTAAGAAAGACGCAACTTCAACAGATCTGTTTTTGAAAATATTCGGAAATTTCAAATGATTTTATATTTCTGTTGAACAAAACACTTTTAATAACGTTACCCTTTAGAGTCCACACCCTATAATGTGTCTTCTAGAGCTTTTTTAAAATTTCCACTTCGTTCTATCTATCTATCTATCTATCTATCTATCTATCTATCTATCTATCTATCTATCTATCTATCTATCTATCTATCTATCTATCTATCTATCTATCTATCTATCT
>NC_060953.1:49907091-49911310 GCF_022045245.1 Lucilia cuprina | reverse complement strand
GATCGGTATACTTTAAGGTGGGTATTGGACCAATATTTTTGTATGTTACAAACATCAGCACAAACGTATAATACCCTCCCCACTATAGTGGTGTAGGGTATAATGAGAGCTTACCAAAATGTTCTACAAAATAAGAGATTTACAAAATTTTCTATAAAAGAAAAATTTATCTGAACTTTCTCAAAAAGAAAATTATGGAAATTTTCTATAAAAAGTAAATTTGCCGGAATTTTCTATAAATAAAAAGAAAACTTATTTAAAATTTTTTATAAAAAGAAAATTTATCCAAAATTTTTTATGAAAAGAAAATATATAAAAAAAAAGAAAATTTTCAGAAATTTCCTAAAAGAGGAAAATTTACCAGAATTTTTTATATGAAATTTTTATTTTTTTTTTTATTTGAAATTTTTATAAAAAAATTATTCAAAATTTTTTAAAAAAGGAAATTTTTTCGATTTTTTTTTTTTTTTTTTAAAGATTTTCTATAAAGATAATTTTAAGTAAAATTAAAAAAAGGAAATTTACCGAAATAATATATAAAAATAAAAAATAACAACATTTTCTGAAAAAAAATATTTATGAAAATTTTATGTTAAAAGAACATTTTCTGTAAAAAGCCCAAATTTTCTAGAAAAGAAAGATTTTTCCCAAAATTTAAAAAAAAGAAAATTTGTCCAAATATTTACATAAAAGAAAATTATGCGGGAATTTACTATTAAAACAAAATTTGTCTTAAATTTTCATTAAAATTTATTCGAAATTTTCCATAAAAATAAAATTTATTCGAAATTTTCTATTAAAAAAAATGTATCCGAAATTTTTTATTAAAAGAACATTTATCCAAAATTTTCTATAAAAGAAAATTTATCCCAAATTATCTATTAAGAGAAAAATTTTCTATAAAAAGAAAAATTTAATCCAAATTTTCTATAAAAGAAAATTTATTTACAATTAATAGAAAATTTATCATTTTATTCAAAATTTTCTATAAAAAGAAAAATTTATTCCAAATTTTCTACAAAATGAAAATTTATCCAATTTTTTTTATAAAATAAATTTTATATTGAAATAGAATGTATCAAATATGTTCTATAAAAGTATATTTAAAATTTTCTATAAAAGAAATTTTCTAAAAAAAATTATCCAAATTTTTCTGAAATTTTTTATAAAAAGAAATTTTATACCAAACTTTGTATAAAAACAAAATTGATCCAAAATTTTTCTGAAATTTTCTATAAAAAGAAAATTTATCCAAAATTTTCTATAAAAACACAATTTATCCGAAATTTTTTATAAAACGAAAATTTACCAGAAATTTCCTATAAAAAGAAAATTTACCTGAAATTTTCTATAAAAAGAGAACTGATCAGAAATTTTCTATAAAAACAAAATGTATACAAAATTTTCTATAAAAACAAAATGTATCCAAAATTTTCTATAAAAGAAAATTATCCGAACTTTACTATTTAAAGAAACTTTATCAGAAATTTTGTATTAAAAACAAATTTATCCGAACTTTACTATTTAAATATAATTTATCTATAATTTTCCATAAAAACAAAATTTATGAAAAAAGTTTTTCTAACTGAAAATATAGACAACAATTTTTATAAAAAGAAACTTGTCGAAAAATTATTTTTTTTTCGAAATTTTTATTTATCCGAAATTTTTTATAAAAAAAAATTATCCATATGAACATTTTTCAAAAAAAAAAAAAAAAATGATGGAACATTTTTTTTATAAAGAAATAGAACATTTTAGAATATGTTGAGCCATTACCTTAACGAATCTCATTCTGCCGGATATTAATGCAATTTCGGGAAATAAATTTGTTCCGTAGAAATCTGTTCTTCTGGTATTAGAAACGGGAAAACGTGAACTGGATATTATTACAAACTCAGGTAATGCTCCGAATAACTGTATTCTGCTGGAGGATTTGATTGACAAATCATGTTTTTATCAGGATCAGTTTTGTACTCTCTATTCCTAAATACCCTTGGGTATGCGCGTAGTTTTTACATTCTACAGATGAGTGACTACGAGAACCATATATAATTAGGGATTGATCATTGTTTTAGTATTTTGAATAAAGTGTATCATGCTGATGTTATTAAAAAAGATACTCTTTTTACTTAGGTGTGTTTCGGAGTTTATTCTGTTCATAATTGACCTTCCGCAGAACTACGAATAGTTGAGCAAAGTGTCATCCATTTAAAAAAGTGCAACTGCTTGTTAATAGCAAACAACGATGAGATTATGTAGAGCCCTATCACACTGTTGGTGAAAAAAGCGACAATGAGTTAAGCTCTAATCCTTAAGGCACTCGTGTAAATTATTAATATTGTTAAATAGAAAAATTGTACGATTCCTAAATTTATCTCAAAGCAATCAGCCAGATGTTTTTCTATTCAAATAACGCAAAATTTTACAAAATATTAATTCCACAACATTTATTTCAATATTAATTTCTTTATAAAATTTCCTTTTAATATTTACATGTGTGCACGTGTGTATGTGTGTGTGTGTGTAAATAAATATACATGAATATTTATTTATTAACATGAAAACACACATAAATAAAAATAAAACATAATTATTATCAAATGATAGATTTTATTCATTACACATGGATGATGAATGAATGACATCTGTGCGAAATGCCCAATGGTTTAATAATATTCTAAATATTCTATAGTATTTTTTTATTGTAATTACTTATTTACATAGCGAAGTGAACTATAAATAATTACAATATTAACACATGCTATAGTAGTAATATTTGAAGAGTTCATTTAAAAACTATATATAAATTTAAATGAATAAAATGTAGTTTTACATGGAAATTAATTAAATTTCAAGAGAAATTTATAAGAAAACCCATTACAATAAGTTTTTATTGAATATTGAAAAATAAAATTTAAATTAAATTTTTTGTAAAATTGGCCTATGAGTTGGAAATATGATTTTAATAGATTTTTAAATATCTATCCTATTTAAAACCAAATACAGTGATGAGGAAAAATATGTACACTTTTATATAATAACATAAAAATTTCAATAAGCTTTTGATTTTTTTTCTGAGATCAGCTTTTAAATGGTTACCAACTACCCAACAAAAATAAAACGAAATACATTTATCACTTAAAAAGTAGCACTAAGGAAATTTTTTACCTTCTGTGGAAGCGGTGTTTAAAATTATTTTCGAAGTGGCGAAAATAATACTAATTTTTGCAATGCTATATAGATTTTTTCATTTTTATATTATTTTTGTGGTTCTGTATTAAATGTGTCTATGTGTTAAATTTATATATGTCAAATATGAAACTAATTAAAAAGAACATAGAAATGACATCTTGAGAATGACTTCAGAAGTAGTGAATTTGCAATCAAATAAAAAAGACATCCCTCCTTTGACAAGCCGGTGTTAAAATCATGACTTCTTCAGGTCTTTTCTAGCACTTCCATTGACTTAATTCTACTAATTTTTTGCTGGGTACTTATGTAGTGAATTGTGTTGGAACTTGAAAAATATATTGAGCATGAAAGTAAATAGTGGAAGTAGTGTCATTAATGAAAATACGAAATAAAGTTGGAGAAAGTACGACACATTATAAAGTTTATCTAAAGCTGTTATCGACAAAAGATTATATAGAATTGGTTGATAGATTAAGGGGGCACCAAGCCTTTTAAGTTCACCATTAGAGATTGAGTTTACGTATGAATCTTAATGTTCTCGACGGTGAGAGATTAAATATTTTATAAGCCTAAAGAAAAGCGCATTTGAGGGTCCGCAGTGGCTGACAGTCACGGAGTATATGTTCAGAGTTTTCATTATCCATTTTGCAGAATCTGCATGGCCTCGTGACATTGTTACCAAGAATTTGTTGGTAGTATCTAAGTCCACAGCATCCGGTATAAAGTTGCCTTAGTAATCTTAGGTCGTTCTTGTTGAGTGGCTATAAATTTTAGGATTTTTTTGGCTGCTTGAGTCATGTAACGTATTCTTTGGGGATCCCAAAAAATAGTTCTAGTCTGTTAGACTAGTGCCCAAAGTCCTTCATTTTTAGGTACCCAATGTAGTGTATGTTTACTATGTTTACCCAGTTCATTTAGAGATAGATAGGTAGATAGATAGATAGATAGATAGATAGATAGATAGATAGATAGATAGATAGATAGATAGATAGATAGATAGATAGATAGATAGATAGATAGATAG
>NC_060953.1:49902189-49906991 GCF_022045245.1 Lucilia cuprina | reverse complement strand
AACTAGAACTGAACTAGAACTGAACTAGAACTGAACTAGAACTGAACTAGAACTGAACTAGAACTGAACTAAAACTGAACTAGAACTGAACTAGAACTGAACTAAAACGGAACTAGAACTGAACTAGAACTGAACTAGAACTAAGCTAGAATTAATCTAGAACTGAACTTTTAGTTATTTATTAAATATCACTTTTAGGGAACTTAACAGCAAGCACATAATATTATAATTGAAGATTAAAAATTCCCTTAAAAAGATTTTCATTAATTCTGCTGAATTCCAGGAGTTATTTAAATTCTTATTTTATGAATTATTAACTTAATTATAATATCATTATTATAATTATAATATCATTAAAACTTAATCCCTTCTGAATGATATTAAAAATCATATTTTAATAATTTCCAACAATACGCAGATAGAAATTATATTTTATTATTTTAATGCTAAATATTAAATTTCTACAAATAATATGCTTTAGGTTTCATTTTAATTTCATATATTATTTATGTTTATTATTTATATAAATTTCTTATATTTCCATTTAAATTTGTTGGCTACATAGCAACCGATATGTAAGTTAAACATTGTAAAGATAAGCAATACACGCATGTTGTAAATGCATTATCTTGTATTATTATAATAAATAAATAAAAATATGTAAAAAAAAATTTACAGAAATATGTTTATAAAAAATTAAATCCCAGTAGATCTGTAAGTGATAATGTCCATTACTTGAATGATTTCAATTTATATTGTTTGTTTTGTTCTTGGGACACTTTATAGCAATACAATAGATGATTATGAGAGCATCTAATATTGGTTTTCTTTCCAACAAATGTGGTATCTTAACAGTCGCAATACATATTTGATATTTTTTTTAATTAACTTGTGTGTGTGTGTCTACAGCATAAACATTTACATGGCAATAACATCAATAACAATTACGATAACAACAACACTGGAAGAAGAAATAAAACACTTTCCTTAAATTATAACATTTATTATTTACAACATTGGAAGATGAAAATGTGTCGAGACTATCCAGTTTATAGTCTTGACTATATACTATATATACTATATATAGCCGGAATTAAAGTCCAGATCATAACCGAAACTATAGCCTTGCCTATAGACAAGAATATAGTCTAGTCTATAGTCGAGACAATAGTATAGCTTATATAATAATTATTGTAAATATTGGAAGATAGGAATGAGTCGGGACTATAGTCTTGACTATAGTCCCGACTCGAGATCAAAGAGGATTACAGTCCAGTCTATAATCTAGGCTATAGTCTAGTCTATAGTATAGACTGTAGTACAGTCTAGACTATGGCCTAGTATAGACTACAGTGCAGTCTATAGTCGAGACTATTGTCAAGTTTACAGTCAAGTATATAGTCGAGGCTAAAGTCAAGTCTATAGTCAAGACTAAAGTCTAATCTAAAGTCAAAACTATAGTCCAGCCTATAGTCGAGATTATAGTCAAGTCTATAGTCGAGAGTAAAGTCAAATCTATAGTCAAGGTCAGTCTATAATCCAATCCATAGTCTTGACTATAGTGGAGCCTATAGTTGAAACTATAGTCTAGTAGAATAGATAAGACTTTTCAGATCAGTTTTATCTACAGTCAGTTTTATCTACTTAAGTCTTTAGTCTACACTTTAGTTTACTATCTATATGGTTGCCACAGTTTTCAAAATTAAAATTATAATTTCTTATGATCGTGGACCTTTTCTTATATGCTTAAACATTTGTCTTTAAATTAATGACTTAAAAAAATCATTTAAATGTAATAATGGGGATATTTTCCAAGAACACTTAATACTTTTTAACAGCAGATATTGTAGATTACAATGACTTTAAGGCAATAGGGATTTAAAAAGTCATATTATAATTATACAGCAGTTAATTAAAATAAATTGATTACATGGGCAAATAAACTTCAAAGTTCAAAGGATAAAATTAATGAATTAATGAAAGTAAACTAACTGGAAGCGAAGCCACATTTTAATATGAAGAACACTTTATGAAAAAAATTTTTTTTTTTCATACAACTTTAATTTTATTTAACTAAATTAGGCCAATTGTTAAAATTTAATATCATGCCAAAAAACAAATAAAATTTGCACCTTTATCTTTCTTTATAAAGTTACCGACTACGACAAACAAAAAAAAAACAATTTATTGATTTTCTTAAAGTCTCTAATCTAACTACACCTAAAAGTATACTAAGAAAGTTTGATTTTATTACACCCTCAAGATATGCAATATAACGTGGCGTTGGTATATTATTGTTTAAGAACACGTACTTATTTTAAAACTCAATAACCAAAAGAAGAACTAAAAAAATAACAATGTTTAACTTTTTTTTTGTTTGTAATAAACGTTTAAATATTTAAAATTGAAGACTATGATGGCAGCGAGTTAGTCAGCCTGTTTATTATTAACTTGAGGTTATAAATACTTATTATTAACGGGCGATAGAAGCTGAAAAATAAAACTTTGCAATTGTAATAACAAGGTGTTGAGCATAGAGGAGTTTATTGAACTTTGAGGCGTTAGAAAATTCAATTTGTTTTTACATAATTTAATAAAGTTTTAAAAAAAGTAGGTTGATCGCAGACTGACGGTAGACAAAGGAGAAAAAAGAGAAAAGTTTTGTAATAAAAGCGGATAGAAATAGAAAAAGAAATCAAAATATGTTGCAAAGCAATCATAAGTTAAAATATTTATAAAAACAAATATTTATGTTATTTTTTGATTTAAGGAATAAAAATTTGATTTAAAACAATCGTAGGAATTCTAAGATGTTTTAACCATGTCTATGTTAGCAGACTTGTTCAGTTACTAATCTTAGACAAGAGACTAATAGGTTTTGACTATGTAGTCGCTTTATTTTCATATGATTTGTTTACATCCCACCAAAAACTCGGTAATGACTTTAATTTTTAATTACATTCCTTTCAACATAACTACTACATATCGTCTGGATTAAGAACTTCTTAGAAGTAGTCTAAGAAGTTCTTATTATTAATGTGTTATTTAACTACTTTCCAACTCATTAGCCCTCTTGTAAGAGAAGATATAGAAGCTATATAAACTTTTTCACTTGATTAACAATGACTTATATTTCTAATTACTTGTAATCGTTTGTGGTAAGCACTTGCCTCCAATGACATTAACGTGTTAAAGTAATAACTTAAAATGCTATTGTATATGTAAAATTTAACATTTTAAACACTTTTTGCTAGTTTGTTAATGGTACCTTTTCTCTCCTTGGCGATACAATATATATTTTATATAAAACTTATCTCATGTATATAAACCAATAAATAAAAAACAACATTTCATAAAAAAAGTACCAAACATAAGTACGATTTCTATCAGTTAAATTTCAGAATTTTTAAAAAGTACCAAACTTTTTTCCCTGAATTTCACTTCTATGTCATGATTTCAAAATAGTTCTTAAATATAGTTGTATCTATTTACTCCTAAAAACCGAACTTCGAAAAAGCTCCAGACACATGTTCGCTACCTCTTGGTTTATCATTATGTTTGTGATTTTTTTCGGACTCTATAAGTGTATTTATATATTCTGGATCCTTAAAGAGTAAATTAAACCATGTCCGTCTACCTGCATGTATGTCTCCCTGTCTGTCGGTCCGTCTGTATGTCTGTCTGTATGTCTGTCTGTCTGTCTGTCTGTCTGTCTGTCTGTCTTTCTGCCTGTCTATTTGTGATCCAAATCTCGAATAATTCTGTTAGTCAGTTTTCAGGAACTTTACTATTCAGCAAAATCCGTATATAAATAAAGGAAATATGATGAAAAATCCGAGAAAACCTCACAAAATTTTGGGACCCAAATCTTTAATAATTCTGACAAACCGCTTTCATGAAGTTTCCATAAATAACGAAATTATAATCAAAAATCCAAGACAACCTCTGAAAATTTTATCAAAAAAGATAATGTTTTAACAAAGATGCAACAACAATATAGTTTATTAGAAAACAAGTAGAAAAGTATAGTCGGGCATGGCCGACCATATAATACCCTACACCTTGAGTATATCTTTAAAATTGTTTTTTTTTTCATAAAGAAACTTCTATGCTGAATTTTAACTTAATTGATAAAAAAAACAAAATTTTCTAAATAAAACTTAGGTTAAACATGGAGTGATCCTCGGTAAATTTTGGAAAAGGATGTAGTTTTAAGTAACTGTTAGTTTTGTTGAGTTTCATTGAGATAAAAATGCTCACAAGTCATTTTTATACGTTTAAGACATTTTTTGAAGTGGGGTTTGTATGGGAGCTAAGGGCCGATCATTACCAAAATCTCTAGTGTCATTTATACTTATAAAACTTATTTGTGCCAATTTTTAGAGAAATAATACTTAGTATATTTGACGCAATTAAAAAGTTCAAATCGAGAGGTACTGTTGTATGGGGGCTAGGCGAAATAATGAACCGATTTCAACCATTTTCAATAGAATTCGTCCACTTGCAAAAAAAAACAGTCTTAATCTTAATTTCATGAAATTATCTTGCGACCTGTGCCACATTATCTTGCGACAGCCAGCCGGGCAGAGGACGGACGGACATGTCTTAATCGACTCAAAAAATGTTCTGAAGCAATCGTTTAACTTTAAGATGGGTATTGGACCAATGTTTTTGTGTGTTCGAAATATCAGCATAAACCACTAACAACAATTCCAACAATTCCTTTTTAGTGATTTACATGAATAAAAGTACATTTGTCAAAATATCGCGATTCTAGGTTCAACCCTTTTGGGCTGTGACCT
>NC_060953.1:49881747-49902089 GCF_022045245.1 Lucilia cuprina | reverse complement strand
TCTAGTTCTGTTCTAGTTCTGTTCTAGTTCTGTTCTAGTTCTGTTCTAGTTCTGTTCTAGTTCAGTTCTAGTTCAGTTCTAGTTCTATTCTAGTTCTGTTCTAGTTCTAGTTCTGTTCTAGTTCAGTTCTGTTCAAAAAGCGTTTCAGGGGACACCCTAATGTGCATGTTTATTTTTAATTTAACTATTTTCGTTGTAATTAATATTTTTGCTAAATAGTTTTTAATTATAAGTCAAGTACGGGTTGTGCTCAAATCAAGCACATTTTGAAATTAAACAAATATTTACGTTTTTATCTCAAATCAAGAATGCTTTAAAGCTAACATCAATCAAGCATTTTATACATTATTTAAGTACTTTTGAAAATGACTTTTTACTAGTTTGACAACGGATTACTCTATTATTTTTAGTGTATTTTATAACCCAAAGTATTTATAATTCTTAACTTGTAAATGGAAAACCACAAATGCTATTTATTATGTGGCTTCTCTAAGAACCTTAAATAAATTATTAAAACCCACAAAAATTCGTCTAAAATTTAGTTCTACTGTATAGTTTTTTCCTCATTTGCGCTTTCGTTTTAATCACAGACACAGAAGTGTATTGCGGTTTTTTTCGGAAGGATTTACTCAGTTTTGCTTTTAGTTGTTATGTATGATAGTACTTTTGGGTAGACATGACATACATACATTCACATAAACTTAAAATATATTTATGTTATGAGGGTGTAATATTGTATACATATTTTCATATTTCTTGTTGGTTTGTTTTTTTTTTTGTTACTGTTTGTGTGGTGGCCATTGTAACGTTTTTATAATCAAAATCCATAATTTGTACTCCAACTGTTACGTACCCACTACACGGATATAACATTACATGGCATTTAATTATACTTGTACTTTTAGTTGTTTTTGTTCTTTTTTGCAAACTTTTTTTGTTTAGTGCTTTTTGTTACGGTTTATGATTTTTCTTTTTTTCTCCGTCGTGTTTTCGTGTTTTAGTGAAAGTATGTGTGTATGTTTGAGTGCCGTCATTGTGTGTGGTTTATTGAGAAGTTAAGTCTCGAAAATGTCTAAAGGGGAAAGAAGAAATGTTTTTTACCCTCATTACTATTTCTAGTTGTTGCTTAGAATTATTTGATCTTTATTACGGTTTGACACTTGTTTTATATTTTTTTTGGGGCAGAATATACTATATAGACACTTACTTATGTGGGTATTCTATATACATATGTATTTGTAAGTTAGACGCAAATTAATGTAATTCTTTCTTGTGTCTGTATTTTGTAGTGCTGCCAATAATTGCGGTTTTGGTTTAACGTAGTACTTTGTGGTATGTCTACTACAGTAGGACCAAGTTAATACGAAAGGATATGTCTTTAAAAAAATCAAAATTAGACACGAACCTGAAACTATAAATTTATTGGAGAAAAACTGCTTTGTTTGTTTTTCATTTCGCGATCCTTTTTTAAGGACTTCAAAGTTTTAAGAAGTACATTTTTCAAATAATATTTTAAAATACTTCTACTGATCAAACAATGCCAAATTTGATGTCAAGCTAACGAAAGGAGTTGTAAAATAATTTGTGTTTTTTTAGTTTATTCTGTCAGGATCAAAAGATGTATAAAAATTTTTCAAAATTTTTTGAAAAAATAATATTGAAAATTTAAATAGTATTTTAAAGTATATTTTTGACAGATTTTCATTCTAACAGTATAAAATAAAAATAATACAAAATATTTCCCAACTCTTCTTGTTGGCTTGACACCAAATTTGACATTGTTTGATTAGTAAAAGTATTATAAAATATTTTTTTTGAAAAATGTAATTTTTAAAACTTTGACGCCCTTTTAAAAGTACATAGAATCACGAATTAAAAAACTAAAACGCAAATTTTTTCCTTATAAAATTATTCTTTTTTTATATAAAATATTAAAATACACATTTTATTAAATTTGTGCTGCTATTCGAGTTTTTTAAAATTTTGGAGATGTTTAGTCATAAAAGTTTAATAGCAATTAAAAAGACTAAAGAATGTTTTTAACACCATTCCTTTTCGCTTTATCGTTCACTAACTTTTTTGTAGTGAAAAAATTTTCCTGTAATGAAATTTGTTGATGGAATTTTGTAAATTTTGCTGTTCCATACAAAATCAACTATTGTGAATGAATTGTTCACAACAAGATCCCTTTGAAGGAAAATTAAAATTTCAAGGGAAAAGAAATTTTCACTTCTATTGGCGATAGCGGTAGACGTCTTTCAAAGCTGAATATATGTGAATGTTTTATTAAATAATTTTTTGTGTTTATTATTGCTAAAGCTTATCAGCATCAAATAATATGATGATAATTTCTGCGATGTGAAGTTGTTAAACATAGGTGTTGACTGCAATTTATTTAGCTCGAAGATCATTTTCAGCGATCTTCAGATCATCGTTTTTTTTTGTCTTATGGCATTACCTTTGTTGCAGATCTAAAAACGACAATACATCAGAATGAATTATCATGTAATTAGTTTTTCATAACATTTTTTTTTTGTAAATATATATTATTGTTAGAACTTGTCTGGTGATGTCATCTACTAATACTGATACTCTAGAACAAGCCAACTTATCAGCATCAAATCGGAATGATGATCATTTCTTCGATGTAAAGTGGTTAAGTAAAGGTGTTAGCTGCAATTTCTTTAATTCGAGGATCAGCTCCCAACGATTTTGCGATCTGTCCAAATGTACTAAACAACAAACGCTTGACTTGAAATCACTTAGATCATATAGCTGTTTCAATCCAAGCTATAGCAAGATAATGATGGATAATGGTTGTTATACAGGCTAGTTCAAGACATATGTTTCTTCTACTATTCGCTATTTAGACGTGATGATCCACTTAGTCGATAAACTTGGAAAAAGTGACAATGAGGATACCTTTTAAAAAATAGGGTTGCCAAGAATGCGACAGAAGCAAAACTCTTAGAGTAATTTTTCAGAATTTGGGAAATGAAATGAAAGTTTTTATGAAAAAAGTGTCTCAGTTTCGAGGCACAAAGTGATCGATCGTTGCCTAAGTTTTAGGTAAGTAGAGTAGAAAGGGGGACCATACTTTACATATGTTTTAACTTTTCCGCACTGACCAAAAACGGCGATATCGCCCCATCCATGGAGTAAATACGCCAAGGAAGTGGGATCGGTTTGTCATTAGTAATTTCACATAACTTAACAAAAACAGAAAAACAAATTATTACTGATTTTTTTCAACCAAATTTTGTTCTATAAAACAAGCATTATTTGGAATATGCCCCACGAGCAGTTCTGGGATTTAGTTCGGACTTATTACTGACGTTCTATTGCTGACCAATGTATTTTTCTATCACAAAAAGGTAGCACAAATAATTCACACAGTGAAATATTTTCACAGGCCTTTGAAAAACACTTAATCACGCATGCCTCCCATCATATGTAAAGCTAATCTTTCAAACATCCATAATCGATAACCGAAAACAAAATTTGATAATGCGAAAAAATCGATTATTCGGTTTTCTAGTTATTCGCTATTGACAGATGTGCCCCTATGGCGAATGATCCCCCTTCTAACCTACATATAAGTACGTCATATTGATATACATATTTAATAGTTTTCATATGAATTAAAATTAACAATTTAATAAAAACACAACTAAAGCAGTATCTGTTGCAAGAACTGAGATTAGTAAATCAATAAGAAAAAAATTGTTACTGTTTTAATTTAAGTGGCGTTTTTGAATGATTTTTAAATATAAAATTTAGAACCATAAATATTCTTTGGCAACAACTTTGTTCACTTTTTCAACATCTATCTCCTTTATATTGAAAACATCCTTCAGTTAAGTGGTTTAAGATTTTTTAAATCTATATTTTATCAAATAGGGAAGTATAACTTGCAAAAAATAGGGTCTAAAGAATAGTCTTAATAATTAAATTAATCAAAAATGTCCTTTTTCAAGAAAATAATGTTTTTTTTAAAATAAAAATTAAACCTTAAAATTCTTCGTAAATATACGTAGAATACCTTCCCCGTTGATTACTTTAAGTGAAATATTGAACTATTTTATATCTTCAAGTCTTTTTTCTCCAGTTTATTGTTGTTGTTCGTGTTTTAGTTAATTTATTTTTGGAAGTAGTTTGACGGATATTGTTCAACTTAATGCTTATATTAGCACCATTAACAACACGAGACTTTTTAGTGTAATACAAAGATTTTATAAATATCTTTTTATATCTAATCGATTTTACGAAGGAGTCAATATTCAACTTATAAATAAGTATATAAATATTGTGATGTGCAGCTAGGATTGATAATATAAGTTTGGTTATATATAGAAATAGTTTCCCTTTGGAATGCCATATTTTATTTTTAGTATTAAACAAAAGTTATGCTATAAAATTTTATGTATTGATAAAAAATTTTCATTTTATTTAAAACACAATTTTTTGTCTTTTTATTATTTACAGTTCGTGGAGAAAAATGCTGCTAACACTGGTATTACTTTTAGCAATTGGACGCTCACAATCAGTTGAATTAACAGGACAAGGAATTAAAGGTAATTGTATAATAAAATATTTATAATAAAATAAGTATTAATAGAGTATTTAAATACTAAAAACACTTACCCACTCTCTGTAGTGCAATAGATTTTTAATAAAATCTAATTTTACAGCATATTTTTAGGCATTTGCTAAAAATTGTCAAGAAAAGTGCAAAGAAACGATAAACTAAAGAGAATCTGTGATCGCCAGGGAAACTGGAAAATATGCCCTAAAAAGAAATGTACAGTAAAAAACTCAACTCTTTAAATATTAAAAATATGCTCTAAAATTAATCTGAAACGTGTAAATATATATGACGCACCACAAAAAACATTTTGGTTTCCCTGGTTTCGAAAGAATGTTTTGATACTAAAAAAACTTAAACTAGTTCTAGTACACTTTGAACCAAATTGTTAATGAAAATTTGTGATCACTTTTCAGTTAGAAATCTATTTTTATATGAAAAATTAAATTAGCTTTAGATCTTTAAAAAAAAGCTTAAATCGAGGAACTAATGGAAATCTATGATCTCTTCACATTTCCATCAAAAATCAACTTTTATATATAGAAAACTAAAATCGACATAGTTCCTTAAAAATGCTTAAATCGAGAAAATAATGATAATCTATGATCACTTCTGATTTCCATCAAAAATCAATTTTTATATGAAAAAACTAAAATCAGCTATAACTCCTTAAATAACGCTTAACACTGTGATCACTTTAGTTTTAAATCAAAAATCTATTTTTATATAAAAGAAAAAAAACTAAAATCAGCTGAAACTCTTTAAATAATGCTTAAATCTTAAAAATCTGTGATCACTATAATTTTCCATCAAAAATCGATTCTTATTTGAATTTTTTTATTTTAAAAGCTGCAGTTCTTTAAATAATGCTTAAATCGAGAAAATACTGAAAATCTATGATCACTTTAGATTTCCATCAAAAATCGATTTGTATATGAAAATAATAAAATCGGCTATAGTTCCTTAAATTATGCCTAATTTGAGAAAATAATGAAAAGCTTCAGAGTCCCCTCAAAAATCGATTTTTATATAAAAAAAAAACTAAATAACGCTTAAATCTAGAAAATAGTGAAAATTTCTAATCACTTTAGTTTTCAATCAAAAATAAAAATCTGTGATCACTTCAGAAAATCTATTTTTATATGAAAAGAACTAAAATAGGTTGTAGTTCCTAAAAAACCGTTTAAATTAAGGAAATAATAAATATCTTTGATCACTTTAGTTTTCCATCAAAACTCAATTTTTATATGAATAAGTCTATGCTGAATCTTATATCGAATTTCAGCACTAAACTCTTAATTTTAAGCCAGTAATGGGCGTTAAAGTAATTTTTTGGAGTTGACCATCTATGAGGGGTGGGGTCAATTTTGCACCAATTCTCATAAAATTTTCTAGATAGAATTTGACATAAGAGTTATTTATGATAAATTTGAACAGTTATGATTGTGAAAGCTGTTTTTCGGAGGCCACTTGTATGGAGGAAAACGTGGACTGATATTGCTCATTTTCAATACCAAACAAACCTTACCTATAGGGAATACATGTGTGAAATTGTATCCCTCTAGCTCTTTTCGATCGGACTCTATCGTACTTTCAACAGACAGATAGGGCTAGAATATCTTTAATAAGGACCCTTAATATATATACTCTTGTGGGTCTATGATCAATATACCACCTATATATTTTGATGGTGCAAACTTAACTATGTTCACTGTAACAATATATTGTTATCAAAAACATACAATTTTTATTTTAATTCTATTTAAACAATATTGTTGTTACTGTAATCATTTTCATGTTCATGGCAATTATAAATTTGAGTATGATTCCCTGATAAATAATTATTTTTTCAATAACTTAATATTGGTAACAATGAAAACATATTATGTTAATAACAACCATTTAAACTTACAAATAACCATTATATGTTGATATAAGTTATATAACCATTGTATGTTATGTTGTTATAAATATCCATAATATGTTATGTTGTGCTTGTTACAACAACGAAACAACTTTAGCCACACCACACATACATATTATTTTTTTTTTGTGTGTGTTGTTTTACGCGGCAATAAAATGAGTTAAAATAATTCTCATTTTGTTTATAACATTACATTTATAAAGTATTCACTTTCTATAGAGTAATGTAGTTATATTTTTGTAAATCAAATTGTAATTTATGAATCATGCCATGAATTGTAAGTTTTTACTTTTTTAGAAACTGTAATTTTACTGATTTAGTAATGAAAATAAATTTGATTTCGATACATATTTTTAACGAAATTTTGATCACATAACAAACAATAATATGATAAAAAAATATTATGATAAAATATTTCAAATGTATTTAATAATATCATATTTTTAAATATTTAACCATAATATATTACTCTTAGAACATGGTTACCAGAATCATGTTTTTTCTCTGCGTGTAAAAAAAACTAAAAAACGGTTCCTTAAATAACACTTAAATAAATAAATGAATGAAGGAGAATATGTGCAATTTAACTCTAATATTTTTAAGCCTTGTAGCCCTTATTGCACTTACTATCCTAAAATAAACATTATTTTATCATTTAATGTTTTTTTCTTTTCTAACTTTTTTCCCCATTTCTCCCTTTAGATGCCATTGCCGAATACAATATGTTGGAAATTATAAATGAAAATTTCAATGGCATTGAATTCGATTTTGCTGAAGATGGTTTTCCTGCCTATAAAATATTACAAATTGCCGATATAAAATCTCCCTATCGTATGGTTTTGCCAGAAAAACTCAATGATTTTGCTCTGCAAACTACGCTGCAACCTACCTCAGCCAAAGGTGGTTACTTGTTTAGTGTTGTCGATCCCCTCGATACAGTTGTACAATTTGGTTTACACTTTTCACCCGTCATCAAAGATTGCTGGAATGTTTCGTTAATCTATACAGATGCCAGTGTTAGTCCAGTTAGTAAACGTTTGGTTAGTTATCAATTGCCATATGAACCCAAGAAATGGGTAACACTAGCCTTTAAGGTGTTAAGTGATAAGGTAGTGTACTATTATAATTGTGAAGAGACTGAAACGACACCATTAATAAGAGATCCCATGGAATTGGTGTTTGCATCATCATCAACTTTATATTTAGCACAAGCTGGCGCTAAGATGGGTGGTAATTTTGAGGTAAGTACTCAGTTTTCTAATTATTAATTAAAATTGAAATTTTAATTGTTTTACTTTTTAAATGAAAAACCAAATACGTAATGATAGAGTGCTTCTAATTTGAAAAAGAGGGTTCATATGTTTTATTGTTATGTTTCATTTATAGGTCAATGCTATAAAGTTTATAGTTTTCTTATTTAGTTTGGAATATAATTGAATCATGTGTTTTTTTAATAAATAATTGCTGAGTGTTATTAAAATTATTAATTTAATTATAATTTTATCTATTTATTTGATAACATTTGTTTTATTTCAAAAAACTTAAAGAAATTAAAAAAAACATATATTTTTCTGTTGTATTTTGAAAATAATTGATCGCATACACTGCCTTACAAAATATTATGTTTGCGGGTGCTGTCTCCATCACATATAATTTTATAATGAACAATCGTGTCCAATCGTATTTTCCTTCTGTTATAGATTTTTATATTAAAAGAAAAAAATCGGTTCGAGTTTCTTAATTATTTCCAATATTTTTCCATTTGATATTTATTTTATCAATTTTATATTAAAATTGATATTTGATGAAAAAGTTAATTTAAAGGAAAGGTTTGCATGATCACAGGTTTTTTTATTTCCCAGGTTGAGCGTTATATAAGGAAATAGATTTGATTTTAATATTTTTAAATATATAATTTTTGTTGGAAAATCTTAGCGACAACAGATTGTTCCTAATTTTTGTAATTTAGGGTTATGTAATGAACTGATGTCATGTTCAAAAGGTCTTATGTGCATCGGCATATTGATCAATGTGTTCCTTCCTCTCCTTTTTATCTTGGTAATATCTTGCCTTGTCAAACAGTGCCTCATAAATATATAGCAATAAAGTTTTTGAGTTAAGGGCTGTATATGATATACATTATTCATTAGCCATGACGATTAGTAGTTACACATTGCGATCGAGTGTTCATAGATCATGTCGATCTGTACGTAGTATTGCTAATTAAATCTCCGTGTCCTATTGAATAAGATTCTTAAATATGTTTGCTGTTCAGTCTGCGTCATTCTGAATTCTAAGAAGTTATTCCGATACCAACTATATAAATACCACTATCTACTCGCTCTTCAATCATCACCGAAGCTTCTCTCTGGAAGGGTGCCATAATTGCCCTATTTGTTGCTTGAAGATCGATTTTTTCCAGTTTTAGATTCCTTTTTATGAAGGATTTTGAAGTGCAATAATAGAGCCTAGATATCTGCCATCATAAACTCTTATAAAAAGTTTTCCTCTCCTTAGAAAAGTTTACGGTTTAAAATCAACAAAATTGATACATAATTAAAGAAGGCTAGATATACCCAGTGTTCTTCGCTAATCAAAAATAATATAATTAAAAAACACTTTATTTTAACATTCATTTTAGTATGAAATTCATATGGGAGGTGCGCAGCCCACTATTGTAATAAATGTTAAAGTGCTTTACGAAAACACTTTCACGGTGGGCTTTTTAAAACACTAGATGAACTTCTTTCCTGTGTTTCTTACATGCCGGTAGCATTTTATATTATTTTATATGGAATTTACGGTCCAGTTTACTTGCACTTTGCTCAAGTACTTGATCTTTCTAATCTCTGATCAATGCACCGGTAGACCGAAGACCATCAAATAGGCCGAAGACTTTGTTCTTACAGAGAACATACGCGGTAAATTTGGAATGAACAGAGTTTACTCTGAACATGCCTAGACAAGGAAGGTAAATTCAGTAATTTCAATTGTAAAAGATACCTTTTATTCATTATCATTCAACCCAGCGCACTGCTGATTCATTCGACACACTTATAGAGGAGAACATCCAAAACACGGCAATAACACCTAAAGACGCAACCGGTATACCGAAGTACGAATCCATCAAATAAGCCGAAGACTTTGTTCTTACTCACTTAGAAGACTATGTTATAAATCTGGTATGAAGTTTTCTCTGAACATATCTAGACAAAGATGGGAAATTTCATAGTTTCACTTGGATATGATACCATTCATCCATCATCATTCAACCCATCACACTTCTCATTCATTTGACACATTCGTAGAGAACAACATCCGACATAGTCATTCTAGATATACTACTTCATTCATTCTGTATCATATATATTAAATCTGTTGTCATCGGCCACAGCACCGAACTTATAGACTTACGTACATCAGTCTTTAACCCGCAACTCAGTCTTCATGCGAATTTGGGGAATCTCAACAAACTGTGAGGAATCTCAACAAACTGTGAGGAATCTCAACAAACTGTAAGGAATCTCAATAAACTGTGAGGAATCTCAACAAACTGGCCAGCCAGGACGTAGTCCTGTGGGAAAATGGTCACCCGTAGTACCAGATAATATAGTCCTCTGTTTCGACCCCATGTCAAATTATTCTAAGGAATTTCGGATGAGTGAAGTGACATCTCCTGTTTATAGTCCCGACCGACTAGATGCAGTAGAAGCACTGCTTTTCTTCGGGATTGCAATAACACTAAGATGGCGTGTGTCATGCATGCATGACAATGCAGTATACAAATCGGTTATGGGAATTCTTTACTCCAAATTACTAAAGTGACAATTGTTTACCTCTTTGAATACACTTTAGGGTCAATTTTCTTCAATCTTATTCATTCAATGGTATGAATGAAAAAGACTTAACCGGATGTTTAAACATTCTTAAGTCTTTTCTTTGTCGAACTTCTGGTTATTTAAAATTTGTTGGGTTCTTTCAATATACCAGTCGATGTTCTGTTTCATTTTATTCTATGTTATATCTAGTTTTTCGCTGGTGTATAACAATTTTCTTTCTTTTAATTTTAAATTGTGTTATATTTGGTAAAACCAAAAAACTCGTCGAATTTACTACTGTTCTCTGTTTACAAAAAAGCTTTTTTATTTCCTGCTTATTATTTCAACAAAAAATAGCTTAGAATTTACTGTTAGCAGCGCTCTTTTACACTAAAGTGTTTAAATATTGTACTATTTTCCCTTTAGGAAAACTCTTATACATTTTCATGATACTCTTTGTTGTTGTTAAAAAATAACCAAGTTTAAGAGTATGTGTAAACTCACCCTTATTTAAGACAAACATAAAAAACATTGCTTACAAATATTTAGTTGTGTGTGTAGTTATTCGTATAACTGACCTATGCTAATAATAACACGAAGGTTATGTTATGAGCTTCGTTTTTTGAGAGTTAGGAATTTTTCTTTTTTAGTTAACAAATATAGAGGGCGTTAGAAACACTTGTTTTTATTTTCACAAAGTGTTAAGTAGTGAGTAAATAGAGAGAGAGAGAGTGAGCATCTGTGCTAAATATTAAGGATAATGAGTTGGTGTTGGTATGTGTGTTTTATAAACACATAATAAATTCCTTTACAGGAGTTTTTTTTTAAAGAAGTTTTATGCAAGTTTGTTAGGACAATAAATTATTTGTGTAAGAGAGAGACAAAGAGAGAGAGAGAGAACTAAATTGTTTCTATTAAGCTAAAAACTTTATATACATATATCCCTATTTAAGCTAAATATTTTCCTTTTTGTGCCTGATTTACTCTGATTTTAAATTGTAGGTTTTTACTTCGTTTTTTGGATTTTTTTTTCAAATATATCTTGTTGAATGATTTTTCTATGTATTTAAAAGTGTATGTATTTTTGTTGCCTAAAAGAAAATGTGTAATAAAAGAAGCAGTAGAAGAAGAACAAAAAAAAAAAGAAATTCATGCAACGAGTACATTTACCTCAGTCGTGTTTTATATCTTAACCGGTAAAGATGTATTAAGACGGGTATAATGTCAAAGGAAATACGTTTAATAAAACAACAGTACGTTTTAGAATACGGTAGCACAAAAATTTTTATTTAGCATGAAAAAAAAGTATATAATAAAAAGAAAAAGCCTTTATTGTGAGCAAAATAGCAAGAAAAATTACAAGAAAATTTTTTTTAAAAAATAAAAATTATTATGAAATTTATAAAATTTTGAAAAAATATTTAAGAAATTAAAGAAAATTTATAATATTTACAGAAATATTTAAGAAATTTAATAAAATTTTCGAAAAATGTCTAATAAATATAAAGTGTTTTGTTAGTAAAAAAAAAAATATCTTAAAATAAATCAATTAAAGCTTATAAATATTAATACAAATTAAATTGTTATCCGTTTTGTAATTTAATTTCTTTGCCTTAATAATCACTCACTTATTCGTTTATACACGTGTTAGTATGCTTTGTTGTTGTTCCCGTCTTACAAATGTGTCGATTTTTAAACGCGCGCGGTTTTTTCAGTTTATTGCTTTCTTTCACTTTAAACTCATACACCTAAAAGTATGCTAATATAAAGTAATGTTACTAATATAAGGAAAAAAAAGCATTTAAAAAAATGCATATTTACATGCAAAATAATACATGTTCTAACATGCAAATGAAATTAACAAAATTATAACATATACACATGCCATAAAAGCAAATTAAACATATTTGCACAATTTTTAAACACAGCCCTAAGATATGCTTTTTAGAAAAATATATATAAAAAAATGAAGAGAAAAATTACAAGTGTTTAGGAAAAGTATAATAATAACACTCATACGTTATGTTGACCCATTGTGTATGTAATATTTATTGTGTTCCAACTAGAAAGAAAAAAAAAGAGAAATGTCTATAATAAAAATGTCTAAAATTAAATTAAATCTGTTTAAATTTATAGAACTGCCAGAAATATCAAGACTTGAGTACTTTGTTTACATTGTTTTTTTGTTGTTGTTGTTGTTGTCATACTCAACTATTGTCATCATATTTTTGTTGTTGTTTTTTTTCGTTTGTTCTCTTTATCGCGTGTTATTATTTTCTAGTTAATTAAACATAATAACTAACACGCATATTTACAAAAGTGTTTTCATCATAATATTTCCAAGTGAACATATGTGTGTGTGCTTTTGTTGGTTTAAAAAAAAGGATTTGTTGTAGCAGTAATACAAGTGTGATGACCATATAACATTTTATAATTATAATTCGGATAATGAACATTAAAATGTGTTTAATGAAAACATGTAATTTGGACAAAATTTATGGAAAAATAAATAAACTAATTAAAGCATAAATTTTAAACGTAATTTAAAGCAATTTCATGTGTTAACGCAATTTAAACATTATTGTATAGACATATTGTTGTTGTTGTAGAAAAATTCCAGGAAATCGATTTAAAATTTAAACAGTTTAAACGAGTGTTTAAAATATCTTAAAGGATAATAGAAGATAACTAAATTACAATTATTTAAACAGTTTAGAATTGCGTAAACCCTTCACTAAAACCTTGCCTCATATTGAAATTAATCGGAGTGTTTTTTTTTTTTTGAAAAAATAGTTGTTTCTATGGGTACTTAGGTCAATTATGAACTTTAAAGCTTGAAACAGTGAGAAACTTCTTGTTTCAAATAATGTTGAAGTTCTCTTGAAATATCGTGATTTTTAAGTTTTTTTTTTCATTTTATTTAATAAGATGTATAAGGTTCGAGGACTTAGGTTCAATTAGGAACCAATTTTTTTTAAATAAGATGAACAGATCTTCATTCATCAAATTCTGATACTGATGATTCAGTTATGGCCATCAATGTCCTGGACTCATTGATTGTCATAACTGGATCAACAGTATTAAAGACGGATGGACGGATGGATGGACGGATGGACGGACGGACGGACGGACGGACGGATGGATGGACGGATGGACGGATGGTTGGATATAGATGGGCAGACCTACAGCCATAATTAATCTTCGTAGAATCCCAAACTTATTGATGGATAGACAATGGTGAATTAAAAAGCTTTAAATAAAACCTGAAAAATTTTTAAACCTTAACATATGAACGAAAAGCTGTTCCGTGGACCACTTTTTGCTACGAATAGTATTTTCAAGCGCTCAGATTTCTACTAGCGATTAAAAATATTAAACTCACCATAATTTGTGCAAAAATATTGTTTGGAATATTTGCAAAGTGGGTTTCGAAAAACATTTTTATTCTTCTTGTGTTGTCTTTATAAAAGCCCATCGATTGGGAGGTATTTCCATACGATATTCTTAAAAAGACTATTCCTCGGAACTTTCTTCAATAAAAGGAAAAATATATAAGAAATTTAAATCATTTTGAATAGAATTTGTCTTAAAATGCTTTAGTTTTAAATGGATTATATTGCCTAGAAAAGTTGAAAACTTAATGTAGTTCTTTAAGGAACATTTTGTTGAAATCTCTTGTTGAGCCCCACGTGAAAACCTTACACAAGATAATGTCACATTTTCTAAACGGAATTTATTTGTTCTCTACATTGAGCATTGATAAATAAATATTTTTAATAATTTTCGTGAATATTCCCAGAATTAATTGCTTCATAGTTTCTATTAAAAAATGTGGTATACTTTTAGGCGGTAATTTTATTTAAAGATAGAACTTGTTGTCAAAAGTCATATTCACATATAAAAAATCTATGTCTACAGGAAGCTGTGGACCATTAGTATTAACTCTTTGTACTCAGTTTTTCATAATCTGCACTATGCTCCTGTAAAAGGACTTTAAAGTTATTGGACATACGATTTCAAAAGATGAAATTCCAAATTTATATAAAAAGTTGTTTTTAATATTAATATAAAATAAATCTGAGAACCTCTGCCTTAAAATAATATTTATTTCAATTTATCAGGATTAAAAGAGAATGGAAATCTTAAACAAGTTGTTTTTTCACAAAAAAGTAGTTAAAAGTTTTTGTGTCGAAAATTAGACCTTTTAAATTTAATTTCGTTTTCTTTCTTTTTTCTTTAAGTAAGTCAAGTAAATAATGTAAATATAATGTACAGATTTTTACAAAATTTTGAAGGATATTCCCAGAATTTGTTGACTTAAGAAAGGAAATTAAAAAATTTGAATATAATACAATTTATATACGAAAAAAATTTCGTTTTTTTTTCTAGTGAAAATGAAATTGGTTTTTTTTAAACTGCATTAATATTTAAATATTCACAGTAAAATGTTTAATCGTAAACAAAATAAATCAAAATCCTGACCTTAATCTTAAATTGGTTTTCTTAGAACTGTATTTCCAAAATTTCATTCTGTTTGCTATCGTTTTAGGAAAAGTTTTTTTTTAACAAAATAATTACCGCAAATATTATATTCCTTTGTCATTAACATATCAGTGGTGATTTTTTTGTTTAATTAAAACCACATAAAACGTACAGAATTGTTTAAAAAAAATACACATTTAAATTAGAAAAATAACCCTTTATATTCAAAATAGGTAAAATAACAATTATTAGCATTAGAATATTGTAAGAGTTTTTAACATTGTATATATAGTCTTTAAAATGGTGCATATTTTTTGATAATTTTTAGCAAATTTTAATTTTTTTTTTTAATTCTAGATTAGCTAAATGACTTTTTGCATGAACAATACCTTTTGAACACTGCCTTTAGTATTAAAATCCTCTGTGAACTGTGCCTTTATTTATTTTCTAATAAGGACTTACCAAATTCTTTAATATTTTGAAAGGACGAAAATCATTTCAAGAATGCAAGAATGAAGATTTTGACAGTCCAGCACCCAGTTTGATGTAATCTTAGACAATTATCTGATGTTGAGGTTGTTTTAAGCTTTGAAACTTGAGTTCGCCGTATCCCTCCTCTTGAATGGATGGATTTCAAGAGGTTCAGTATATTAGTTGAAACCCGGATGTACATACATATATCAAATTAGATGAAATACATAAAGGTCTCCATTGGGCCAGTTGTGCTCACCTCAACCTGGTACGAATCGAACACACCACCTACCAGACTAGAACACCAATCACCAAACTACCGGTGGCTAGAACTTTAAAAAATCTGCAAATTTTAACTTTTATTCTAAAGTTTTTAAGAAAATTTATTCTTTTGATAAAAAACTGGCAGGTTGTTAGATTTTTATTTTTCTTTAGTTGGACCTTAAGACGTACAAACTATAGATTTCAATTCAATTCGATCTTTAGCATTTCTTTTCCAATTTCGGATAGATTTTTCTCTAATTGATCTTTCCATCAGAGGTTTAGAAATTCTCTTCTCTGTTCTCCTTAAAGGACATATTTACAAGACTTCCTTGCAGGATCACTTTCATCCATACGCTCAATATAACACAGCCATTGTCAGCGCTATAATATAATGTGGTTTTTTAATCCGGTAAAATCACTTAAAAAAACATGTTTTAATTTTGATATAAAATAACTTATTTTGTTACTATTCGAGAATATTCCAAGAATTTGTTTGAGAAAAAATTGCATACTTTTAGGTGGATGTTTTAAAAAGAATTAACAACATATTCTTATATTTGTTTAATTATTAATCATGTAATTGTTTTAGACAAAATTATAACTAATTTAATAATATTAAAGAAATATACTAAACAAAATATCTAGTTTGCAATGTCTTTGCAATAAAATAAAAAGAAAATAAACCAAAAATCATATCACAATAAATACAAAAAAAAAAAAAAAAAACACACACATATCGTTTTTAATAAAAGAAAGTACATCATATCAACTTAATAACAAAAAAATTACAAAATAAAAACTAAAACATGACTTAAAAGTTAAATATAGAAAAAATAATAAAAACCTGTAATGAATTGAAAAAATGCTGCTGAAAATAAAAAAAAATATATTTTAAATAAATGAAAGAAAAATTCCCCTAAATTAAACAAAGTTTTTAAAAAAATTGTTTTAAACATTCAATCTATACAAATCTATAACAATTAACTAAAGTTTAAAAAAATTTTCTCTTTTTTAATTTAAATCAAATTCAAAAGTGTTTTGTAAATAAATAAATATTTTAAAAATAATTGTTTATAGTATGTGTAATAATTTCCTATAACCAATACTATACAAGTCAATTTATTTTTTTCATAAAAATATATATATTAGTATAAATATTAAATAAAGTGTTTTCCATTTAATAAAAAAAAGAAAAAAAGTAATTTCTCAACTAAATAGAGCAATAAATAAAATAAATTAAAAAATAGTATGAAAATATTACAAAAAAGTGAAAATAAAGTTGATTTTTAATTATTTAGAAAAATATAAATTTTGATTGAAGTGTGTTAAATATATAAATTAAATAAATAAAAATAAAGTTGATATATGAAAAAAATTAAATATATAAAATTATTAAAATAAACAGTTTTTTTTAAAGTGTCTTTGTATTTAGTTAAAATTTTTACATGCAGCAGCAATATTTTCAATTGGAACTAAAATAAATAAATGGAAAAAGGTAAATATTTGTTTAAAATTATTATATTTAATAAAATATAATCATTAGTTATTTATAAATTACAAAAAATTATTAAATATTTTCAAAATGTTGAAGGTAATTAGAAAAAAAATGTTAGTGATAACTGCTTTAGATTAACTAAAACCAAAACTATATTTCTATAAATTTTAATTAATAATAATAAATTTTCGAGAATATTCCAAGATATTGTATGTTTTATCACAGAAAGTTGCATACTTTTAGGCGAATTTATTAAATAAAACTAAAAATAATAACAAAAACTACATTTCTATTAATTTTAATTCGTAATAACGAATTTTTGAGAATCTTTCAGCAATTTTTATGTTTCACCACAAAATGTTGCATATTTTTATGTAAATTCATTAAATAAAACAAAAAATTGTAACAAAAATTACATTTCTAAAGATTTTAAATCATAATAATGAGTTATCAGGAATATTTCAAGAATAATCATTAAAAGTATGCAATTAGGTGAATTTGTAAAATAAAACATAAAACTCTAACCAAAAACTACATTTCTGTAAATTTTATTTCATAATAATGAATTATCGAGAATATTCCAAGAATTTTTTGTTTCACCACAAAATGTTGCATATTTTTATGTGAATTCATTAAATGAAACTAATAATTCTAACAGAAACTACATTTTTATAAGTTTTGATTCATTATAATGAGAATCTTCCAAGAATTTTTATGTTTTATCACAAAACGGTTGCATACTTTCAGGTAAATTCATTTAATAATATATTATGGAAATTACATTTCCATAATTTTTAATTCGTAATAATGAATTTTTAAGTAACTTCCAAGAATATTTACAAAAAGTTTCAGACTTTTAGTTGAATTGGTTAAATCAAACTAAAAATTCTAACAAAAACTACATTTCTATAAATTTTAATTCATAATAATGATTTTTTGAGATTCTTGTAAGCGCTTGTGGTATGCACATGCCATTACAGTGTTAAAATAATGACTTAAAATGTAATTAAATTTTTCGCTAGAAACCTATTTCTGAATTAATTTTGCTACGAATTTTTGTTATGGAACTGACTACGACGAGAATTAAATCGAACACACACTAAATCGTTCCTAAATCTTCTAGATTATTCAGATCCTGAAAAAAAACTTACTTTTGATTCAGAAGTTGAATTGAAAACTTTTTACAAATTTAATAAAAGACCTCGTGTTAGCAAGATTCTAGGATTTTAGAAATAGAAGCCACGTAATCGTTACAACAACTCGCAGCACTATAGTTGGGATGAATATTGTGCTGATGTTTGTAATAAAGAAAAGAACTGGTCCTACTTTAAAGAGTACCAATAGTTTCATAAACATTTTTTTGAACCGATCAAGCTTTGTCTGTCCGTCTGGTTATCCATGTTTTCCTTTTGCTCACTCAACTTACGTTTGATTGGAAAGTTGAATTGAAAATTGTTTTTCACCAATTTCATAAATTTCTTAATAACAGAGGATTTTGATGTTTATAATAACCAAAATTATTGGTCTTACATCCACCATAAGGTACACCAATTGGTTTAGAATCATACGATTAAGCCATGTCCGTCCGTCGTTCTTACGCAATTTTTAAATTAATATGAGAAAATTGGTCCTTATTTCAACAAGCTCTTATAAAACTGTATATCCGATTAAGGTTAAAATTTCTAGTATCACTCCAAAAATCCGTACAAAATCCTTTTATGTACATTTTTTAATGCTGCAGATTTTCATAATAATTCGGCCACTTTTTACCCTACAAAGCCGCTCTTCTAAATGTTCTCTTCTCTTTTGCGTTTCTGCTTACTTTCCACCTTACAGTTCAGCACATCATTCTTTCATTACTTGTGGTCATCATTATACCCCTCTTCTTAATGACAACTATGTTCTTTTCTCCTTTGCGTTAGTGATTACTTTCCACCTTGCAGTTCAGCACATTATTCTTACCTTACCTGTGGCCATTAATAAGCACTTTATGTTTCCACTCTATAATCAGTGCCAACTTATTAGTACTTGTCTAAATTATTAATTGTTGTTTTTGTTGTTGTATCAAACCATTCCTCTCCACTTATATAAAGTGCCTCTCGCTCTCTAGAATAACAACAAATAAAACAACTAAAAAATGCCATTTCACTTAAAATGCCACTTGCAATTTGTACCAAAAATATTTATGTACATTTTGTGTGACAACATATAAACAATTTTGAAAATTTCATATTTAAATATAAAAAAAACAACAACATTGTTTTTGCAAATATTTAATCAACTTTATTTATATGCAAACAAAAAATACAAAACAGATTCCCCGGGCTATTAAAACCACAAAACCAAAAACAAAAAAAAAAAAAAAAAAACATTTTATATAAAGTTAGTAAAATGTTTATTTAATTATATATTGTAAAATATCAACCTATGGAAATATGGTGAAATGTTATTGTAGCATAACTAAAAAGTTTTTTTTTTATTTTAACTAAAGTTAAAGTGGTGAAGAAAGTTAAGTGAAATTAATATGACAGTTGTGAATTTATAAACGAAAACGAATTTATGTTAGTTGTATAATAACAATGTTTAATTATAGATATATATTAAACAAAAATCATATAAATTGTCATAGTTCACACTTCAGTGCTAATTACTATTTGTCAATTTATTTTTAAATAAGGATTGCGTTTTTCAAATAAAAATAATATTTAGTTTTTATAAAATTCCACATAGACAAATCAACTGTAGAACAGTTAGTTGGGCTTGTTGGGCAAATAAATAACATGTCAGGATATAATTAGATATAATGAAATAAAAAAAATTTATATTTATTATATGTTTATAAATGTGCAAAAGTAATTTTAATTAATAAATTTATTAGCTCACTTATTATAAATTTTTTAAATTGTTTTTTTTCCTACATGAAAACATTTTAAAATGCTCTTTGAATTGGCATATTTATTGAGGAAAATATATGGTTTTTAGTGTATTTTTTTCAATTGAGCTTAGTATTTATGAATGTCATATAAAAACCTAAACATTTTAATTATTAAGTATTTTTGTTTGTTTATTTATTTATTTTTTTTGAATTAAAAACATATTAATTATTATTACAATTAACAATAAAATATGTAATTTTTGCATATTTAATGTTGAAAGAATCAAACTGCAATTATTCTAGGAATTATTAAAAAAAATATTAATATTAAACACAAATTTTTTAATTTGCCCATTAGGGTTATTTAGTTATGTTATCTCTTATCTATCTTCTATTTATCTTTTTTATATCATATTTTCTATATATAT
>NC_060953.1:49879867-49881647 GCF_022045245.1 Lucilia cuprina | reverse complement strand
AGAACTGAACTAGAACTGAACTAGAACTGAACTAGAACTGAACTAGAACTGAACTAGAACTGAACTAGAACGGAACTAGAACTGAACTAGAACTGAACTAGAAATGAAGTAGATTAAACTAGTACTGAACAAGAACTGAACTTGAAATGTCGTATTATAATATTAAATAATTGCGGGTGAATTTTTGATACATTGAAAAACTGTATTCTGAACATTCTGTGAAACTTTTTAGAATATTTTAAATCATTATCCTAAGTAAAATTAACCTCTTGATATACATAGGTACTAATATTTAATACATCTACCATCTTTAATACACCTTTAAATAATCGCTTGATTTCCATACTGACATAAATATTAATAATTATGTTAATATTATGTTTACTGGTATATGTAAATGAAGCGTTAAGTCGTTTCATTGCGGTATACATGCTTATATTCACTACCCAGCATTTCTGGGGGATTTTTATATACATATACATAACGTTTATTTAACTAATGGCAATGATAATACAAAGGATATATAACGAATCATATAAACCAGCAGATCTTTAAATTTCTTATTATCAAGTTGCTAATTACTAAAGGTACTGCTACCATTCGAAATACAGGAACATAAATAAATACCTTTCTCTGGTCTATATATATATTTTATTTTTTAAATGTCAATAATTGTTATAAATATAAAACTTGAAAAACATGAAAGAAGAGTTTAATTATTATGCATGAGTACATAAATGAATCTTATAAAAAGAAAAACACAAAAATAAGTTAAGGTTAATTTAAACAAGAAATAATAACAACAACAGCAGTAATCATATGCTTTATGTTTATGACTTTTGTTATTAAAACCATAATTGCTCATACGAGTATTAACATGCTTTAACGTGTATGAAAGTGTATTGTCATGCATCATTTATATATTTTTCTCTACTTAACTTATTTATATACCAGCAGTGTTAAAAGGAGTCAAGTTGAGAAAATGGTTTTTCAAATGCTTTTTAGAGAAAAAAAAATATCGTTTGCAATTGAAGTAAAATCTACTTAACCAAGGATGCGATAAAATAGGTGAATTTACTAGTCCGCGACAATCACCCAAAACTGCAGGGTTACGTTAGAACGCCCACATACGTACATATGTATGTATAATTTTCAAATTTATATGATTTTGTATGATTATGTGAGTATATTACCATAATTTTATTTGTTTATAAGTTAAGGCTAATTTATGTCTATTTTTTTCTGTATATTTTTTATTTTGTTTTACATTTATAGTCAATTGTTTTTATTATTTTGTATAATTTATTAGCAGTTTTTATTATTGCCATTTTATTTATATGACTGGAAAAAAGCAAAGGTATTTAAAAGGGTTATTTTTGTAAGAATTCATAAAGAAACAAAATGTAACTAATTGCAACGACTTCTCTTTTTATGTTTTTTTTTTTTTTTTTTTTTAAGTGACTGGAAAGAAGAAAAGGTTCATAAATTATTGTACTTAAATAAATATATTAAAATTTTGTATTAATGTTAAGCAATTAGAGACAAACATTAGTGTTTTTGTGAAATGTTCTGAAATTAAAAAAAAATGATTATCATACAGCGTCTGCACTAAGAATCTTGATATTTTGACAGTTGATGTATTTTTGGTTCTGTAAATCGCCTCACTCATACCACCTAAACTAGAACTGAACTAGAACTGAACTAGAACTGAACTAGAACTGAACTAGAACTGAACTAGAACTGAACTAGAACTGAACTAGAACTGAACTAGAACTGAACT
>NC_060953.1:49862358-49879767 GCF_022045245.1 Lucilia cuprina | reverse complement strand
TTTATTTTCCATTTCTTTCGTGTTTTATATTCGTTTATTTTTGTCTTTGTTTGCCCTCGTTAAGGCAGGATAAGCTACTTTTGCTGAAGATGTTGTTGGTAAAAGTTTTCTGCTTTTTAACTATAAAGGCAAGAGTTTTAATATCCTTTTCTTGTGTATTTTTCTTTTGTTAAGAAAGTAAAAAAAAAATTAAGAAAAATGTTTAAGAGAAAATCACGTAAATAAGTTAAAATTAAGTTAATTTTTTTTTGTCGTATATATTCCTCCGCGCTCGTTACTGTAATGATGATGTTGTTGACAATAATGATCAGTTAAATTACTTTCTTCTTTTAAACTGTTTTCTTCTTTGCTTAAGTCAAAATATAAACAATATATATCTTAAGGTTCAAGCTTATATTTTTTATCCTTTTTTTTAAAGAAAATTTGTGAAATTTTCTTTCCCTTTTCGTAAAAAAAAATAATTTTATTCTAACCATTTTCCTTACTCTTTTATTCGCTTCCTTTTCTTGTCATTTTCTTGTATTGAAATTAAATTATATGTAAATTTGTTTTATTGCTGTTAAATGAGTTTTATATTAGTTGCTTTATTTAAAATGTAATTTAAATAAAAACTTCTCTTTCTTGTCTCTCTTTCTCATTCTTTATTGTATTTCTCCAGCTACGCCTAATGGTATGCTATAAAAAGTGTCATAAAGTTGACAATAGTTAATGAGCTAAAGAATAAGGTTCGTTTTGTGCAGTTTTATTTTTACTTCATCTTAAATGACCTTTTTTTATTTGTTGGCTAAAATGTTTTTGTGTAATTTTATTAGACCAAAAGCTTAATTTTTTAACACTAGTACAAATGGGCGTATACTGTTTAATTTAGTTTTAAAATTAATCATACGTCTAGTGTTCATTATTGTTTTTTTTTTTGCTAAACAATTTATTTTACTTGTTTGCGGATTTAAAGCAAATTCAATTTAAAGTTATTTTAATTGAATGTATTAAGCAAACAATTTATTGAAGCGTAGTTTAGTCAATTCATTTAACTTTATAATTATTTTATTTTAAATAGTTGTAGTAAATAATCAGATTATAATTAAATTTACTACATGCTTTGTATAATTTAATAATAATATCTATAGATTATGTAAATTATATATTGAGGATATTCAGTTTTTTAATAATAAAGTTAATGAAATGCATATTTTTATTATATAAGTAACTACATGTTATAGTTCAGTTCTAGTTCAGTTCTAGTTCAGTTCTAGTTCAGTTCTAGTTCTAGTTCAGTTCTAGTTCAGTTCTAGTTCAGTTCTAGTTCAGTTCTAGTTCAGTTCTAGTTCAGTTCTAGTTCAGTTCTAGTTCAGTTCTAGTTCAGTTCTAGTTCAGTTCTAGTTTAGTTCTAGTTCAGTTCTAGTTCAGTTCTAATTCAGTTCTAGTTCTAGTTCAGTTCTAGTTCAGTTCTAGTTCAGTTCAAGTTCAGTTCTAGTTCAGTTCTAGATAAATTCTTGTTCAGTTCTAGATCAATTCTTGTTTAGTTCTAGATCAATTCTTGTTCAGTTCTTAGTGGGAAAATTTTCTGTAAAAAGAAAACTTTCGTCTAAAACTGATTACTTAATCTTGTAGCTATACTGCACAATTCGTCTTCTATTTGTAACTTTTAAAATTCCAACAATTTTGTTTATTTTGAACGTTTTACCCTTTTACATGTAAAATATATTATAGCTCTGGGAATATGTTTGAAAAGGAGGAACTTAAAAAATGTAAAGTTAAAGCTAAACTTTTTCTCATTTTTTTTTGTATTTGGTTTTCCTTCTATGGCAAAAATAAATGTTGGTTTTGTAACCCTTTACCCCTTCTTGTAGTCAAACAAAATCAAAAGGTTGCCATATTGTAAGCAAAAAAGTTTAAAAAAAAAACGAAAGCAGATGTGGAATAAAAGTAGATAAAAAAGCGAGAATAAACACATGTACGTAACAGTTACTCTATCTTTTCTAATATGCAAACAAATGAAAGTTTTACACATTGAATTGGGTTAAATTTCAAGAGAGAAATTAACATGCAATAAAAAGGGTTTTAAGTTTAAACAAACTAATAACAGGACTAGATAATTTTTATTGTTCAGAGAAAAACAAACACAAAAAAAAGAAAAGGAAAAAACAAATCAGTTAAATAAAAATGAAAAGTAAAAGGCAAAACGAGTTTAGCAGTTGGTTAAAACGAATTAACAGTGAGCTTTAATACATGTCAAAATTCTTAAGAAATTTAAGAAAGTAATAGAAAAAGCTAATATTTTATGATTTAATTAACTCCTGCCTGTTTTTTAATATTATTTATTTTTAAAGATTTTCTTGTCTTTTAGTTGTTGTAAAAATTAAATACAATTTAATAAGTATTTAATATAGACTAATTTAAAATAATTATATAAAAAGCTTATGTAGTTTTAAATATGTAAGTACATATTAAAGCATACTTTAGGGGTTCACATAGAAATAAAACATAAGTATACTTGGGGGAACAATGAAAATATAAAGAAAAAGAAATATAAAATTCATAATGCAACAGACGGAAAAATAAAATATTAATTCGAGTTATGAAAACTATTTATTAAGGAAAGTAGAAAAAAGTATTTA
The DNA here is from genome assembly GCF_022045245.1 of Lucilia cuprina. Classification (NCBI taxonomy): domain Eukaryota; kingdom Metazoa; phylum Arthropoda; class Insecta; order Diptera; family Calliphoridae; genus Lucilia; species Lucilia cuprina. The sequence continues at coordinate 49,877,149 of NC_060953.1, read as the reverse complement.
AAAAAAATGTGTAGAAAACCTTAGAAGTCATTCAACTTTGTAGAAGGAATTCGGAAATATTTAGATTTAAATACAACATTATTTAATTGTTGTACTTTAAATGAATTTGTTTTTGAAAATAAAATGTACTTTTCAGAGTTTATAGTGTTTATAACTTTTATTACTAAAACTAAGCATTCAAAAAAACCTAAAATTTGTGTTCTAATTAATGGTTTTAAGTCTTCGGTCACCTTCAACATTTGAAAATATTTAATACAGTTTCAATATTTTTTTTAAATCTTAACATAATTTTAAATTTATTTATTTCTTTTCTCTTGCAGTGCTCTAGTTTATAACATAATATCACTAAAAAAAAACTCTACATATCATATTTAAAAAATAAAAAATCTAAAAATATTAAAAATTATAATTAATTGTTAACTAATTAAATAACAAAAATTAAATAAATATTATAAAAAAAAAATTTTGACAAAATGGCAATGGTTATATCGACGCGTGCTAAACTTTTAATAACTGCTTTAATAGTCTTCTTTTTACTCGGTGTAGTTCTGGTAACTGGTTCTACGAAAGGTTGGTTCATACCCAATCGTTATAACGGCGAACGTGTTGCTGCTAGGATACAGGTAAATGTCTCTTTAGAAATGTAAATTTTACACATGAAATGATCGTTTAAATCCTCTTACATAAACATTCTTGATGTTTAGGCTATTAATTAGTTTGTAGTCTAAACGGAGAAAATTTTCAATTTAAACTTGACTAAAGATTTGACTATAATCTTTATGATTAAATTGCCTGTTATCAAGGCTATAGTCTGGTCCTTAGTCTTTACTTATGTCTTACCTTTATTCTAGACTATGCACTATTTAATATTTTTTTCATTTATAGAAAATCTATGATAAAAGAAATGTTTCTTTACATTATTTTATTGATTTATCTGTTTTATCGGAAAATTGTTAGACAAATTTTTATTCGATTTTTTTATTTTCTTTTTATTTGAAAATTTTCCATAATTTTTTTTATCGTAAAATGTTTTTTTTTACATTTTTATAATATTTTTTCTAATTTTATTATAGAAATTTTTCGATAAAATTTCCATTTATAAACAATTTTCTATATATTCCGTTTTTTATAGAAAATTTTCAATAAATTTTCTTGATAAAAAATATTCGATAAATCTTCCTGATAAAACATTTTCAATAAATTTTATTGATAAAAAATATTCGATACATTTTCTTGATAGAAAATATTCTATATTCGATTTTCTTAATAGAAAATATTCGATAAATCTTCCTGATAGAACATTTTCAATAAATTTTCTTAATAGAAAATTTTTAATAAATTTTCTTAATAGATAATATTAAATAAATTTTCTTAATAGAAAATTTTCAATAAATTTTCTTAATAGAAAATTTTCAATAAATTTTCTTAACAGAAAATTTTTAATTAATTTTCTTTATAGAAAATATTCGATAAATTTTCTTGATAGAAAATACCCGATAAATTTTTTTGATAGAAAATATTCGATAAATTTTCTTGATAGAAAATATTTGATAAATTTTCTTAATAGAAAATTTTTAATAAATTTTTTTAATAAAAAATTTTGGATAAAGCTTTCTTTTTAAAAAGTTTCCGATATTTTTTTTACAAAAAATTTCCGATAAATTTTCTTTTAATACAAATTTTATCAAAATAAATTTATTTTATAGAAAATTTACGTTAAATTTCCTTATTGAAAGAAAATTTAAGAAAAAAAATTTTTAATAGGAAATTGAAAAAAAATATAGTACATTATTTCCGATAAATTTTCTTTTAATAAAAAATTTATCAAAATAAATTTTCTTTTTATAGAAAATTTATGTTAAATTTCCTTATTTATAGAAAATTTAAGAAAAAATAATTTTTAATAGGAAATTGAAAAAAAAAATTTTATAGTGAATTTTTTTCGAAAATTTACTATTTATTTCCTCCTTTACAGAAATTATTGATAAATTATAATTTTGAGAAGTTTGTTTAAAAAGTTTTTATAAAAAATTATCGAAATAGTTTTTATTTTATAAAAATATTCTTAAAATTTTATAAAATTAAAATTTTCGTTTTAAAAAAAATTTCACTTTGATAGAACATTTTTCAGCAATTATTTTTCTTATATATTTTTTTTTTGAAAATATTCATTAGATTTTCTTTCCATAGAAAGTTTTCGTTAGATTTTCGTTTTAAAGATAATTATCTTTTTAAAGAAAATTTTTTCATAAATTGTTCCGTTTATGAAAAATTTTTCGCAAAATTTCCTTTTCATAAATAATTTTCGTTGAATTTTCTTTTTAGAGAAAATTTTAAATAAATTTTCTTTTTATAGAATATTTTTATTAAATTATATTTTTTTATAAAACTATCATTAATTTAAAAAAAAATATTTTTTGGTTTAATTTTATTTTTATAGAAAATTATCGTTAAATTTTCTTTTTAAAGAAAAGTTTTAATAAAAATTTCTTTTTATAAAATATATTTCGTTTAATATTATTTAAAAAGAAATCATGAAATTTTCTTTTTTTTTAGAAAATTTTATAAAAAATTTTCGTTAAATTAATTTCTATAGAATATTGCCAAATTATATTTTTATAGAAAACTTTTCATAAAATTTTCTTTTTATAGAAAAATTTTAGCAAAATATTCTTTTCATAGAAAATTTTCGTTGAATGTTTTTTTTTTATAGAAAATTCTCATTAAAATTTGTTTTAATAGAACATTTTCGATAATATTTTTCTTTATAGAAAATTTCCTTTTAATAATTGTCTTTTTACAGAAAATTTTCTTAAATTATTATTTCATTTTTAATTTTCCCTAAATGTCCTTTTCATAGAATATTTTTTTTTAATATCTTTTTATAGAAAATTTTTCTTTAAATTTTCTTTTTTTTTAATGTTCGTCAAATTTAATTTTTATGGGAAATGTTCGTTAAATTTTCTTTTTGTGGAAAATTTTCTTAAATTTTCTTTTTGTAGAGAAGTTTTTGTAAAATTTTCTTTTCATAGAAAATTATTGTTAAATTTTCTTTTCATAGAAAATTATGGTTAAATTTTCAATTTGTAGAAAATTTTTTATAAATTTCTATTATAGACAATTTTCGTTTAATTTTCTTTTTATAGAAAATTATTGTTAATTTTTCATTTTGTAGAAATTTTTTCGTTGAATTTTTTTAATAGAAAATTTTCATTTAAAAAAAAAAAAAAAATTATCGTTTAATTTTCTTTTTATAGCAATTATTAAGTTTAATGTGAAAAATTGTAATTTATTTTTTTACCTTAAAATTTAACAATTGAATTTCAATGAAAAGAGTTTTCATATTAGCAAATTAAGCGTAAAAAATCTCAAAATATAATTTACACATTTAAAATATTAAAATATTTTTACCAATAAATGTGAAAATGCTAAAAAATATATAAATGTATGTATTTAAATTATATAGACATATGTACATTATACATAATAGCCTTCTCAGAGTCCAGACAATACCCTCTTTAATTGTAATACTTATCATCTGTCGTTGGTAAATCCTTTAAAACTTTTCCTTATCCTCCAGCCACAAAAAAAATGAGCTCAATATAACATCAATAATGTTGAATTTTGGTTATAAATTCTCTGCATGTTGTTGATAATAATGGTCCTTCCTCTGCTGCAAAAATTTTCATTTGTATGTGTTTTGTTTTTCTCTTCTCTACAAGTTCACATGTAAATTTTGCAAATACACATTTTTGAAATTTGGTTTTTTTGGTATCGATATGTTGCTTTAATATACTTACGCTTTTGCCAACATAAATATTCATCCAAAACCATTCGATTTTGAGGCTTCTGCTGGAAACAGCAATTGAAAATTTATTTTGTGGGTGGAAGTCTTTATTATCATCAGCGATAGTTGTTAGTATTTTGCTACCTGTCGATGGTACACAGTTACAAATGTAATGAAAATTAGCTATAAAAGTAAAATTTTACAAAATTGTTATTAATAAGAAAAAAATCTGATGAACATTTTTTATAAATTGAAAATTTTACACAATTTTTTTATAAAAAAAAAAAATACAAAAATTTCTTATAAAAATTTAAAGAAAATGTTGCTTTAAGAATTTAACCGAACTTTTCTTAAAAAAGAAAATTTAATGAAAATATTCTATAAAATGAATATCAAACGAAAAATTTGTATAAGAAGAAAATTTAACGAAAATATTTTATAAAAAAATAAATGAATTTTTTAACAAAACTTAAGGAAAATTTTCTATAAACATTTAATGAACATTTTTTTATAAAAATTTAACGAAAATCTTATGTGAAAATTTACCGAAAATTTTTAATAAAAAGTTAACGAAAATTTTATATAAAAGAAAATTTAACTAAAATTCTGTATAAAAAGAAAATTAAACAAAAATTTTCTATTAAAAGAAAATTTAACGTAAGTTTTTCAGAAAGAGAAAATTTATAGAAAATTTTCAATAAAAATTAATTTAAAGGAAATTTTCTATAAAAAGGAATATTTACAAAATTTTTCTTTAAAATAAAAATTTAACGAACATTTTCTATAAAAGGCAAATTTAAGTCAAAATTTTCTATTAAAAAATATATAAAAAAATTTTACAAAAATTTCGATATAAAGAAAATTCAACAAATTTTTTCTATAAAATAAAATAAACCAAAATTTTTTATATGGAAAATTTAAATTTAATTTAACGGAAATTTTTTTAAAAAAAGTAAATTTAACGAAATGTTCTATAAAAGATATGTTTAACGAAAATTTTCTATAAAATAAAATTAAGCGAAAATCTTCTATAAAAGAAAATTTAACGAACATTTTTTTAAAAAATTAACGAAAATTCTATATTAAAAGAAATTTTAAGAATTTGTGTATAAATGAAATTCATAGATATTTTTCTATAAAAGAAATTTTATGAAAAAATTTCCATGAAATAAAAATTTTATGAAAATATTCCATAAATAAAGATATTAACAAAAATATTTCATAAAACTAAATTTTTTTGGAAAAATCTTTTTCCATTGTCTTTCGTGGGTGTGCTAACTTCTATATTTAAAATAATTTAAACGTGTATTTAAGGAAAATGGATATTAAAGTGTGTAGGTGCCATATAGAGTAAATGAAGGAGTGAAAGAGAGAATGAATGATTTTTCAGGAAATTGCATTTTTGAGTGGATAATTTATATGCATTCTTCGTTAAGTTGTAGTATTTTTTGTATTTTTTTTTATTATATACTCAATATTAAACGAAGAACACAATGGGACTGATTTTACGAAAAATTGCAATTAAAGAAAAATATTTTTTTATATATGAAAAAAAAAAGTTATGAAAACTTTTTAATAACTGAGACATTCATTTAAACATCAACTACATGTAAAATTTAGCTGCTAACCAATAATATAACTATTCTTTTAAATTGCACTAATTTAGGGTTCTTGAGAAGCTATTTTCGTGATATTTTCCTATTGTGTTAGTTTAAGCTTGTAGCAGAGTTCAAATATCTACATAAGAGTAAACATGAAAACCAACAGCAAACTGTAAAATCAGCAATGGCAATAGCAACAATAACAAACAAAGGTCGAGTATGTTTGCTGCATTTTAACCCTTTACACATACAATCATAATACTATGTATGTATATTTATTTATACATGTATGCAATGTATACGTAAACACCCAACCAGTTTTACAAGAAATTCCTTTTTAGACAAAACTTTTACAAAATTAAGATAGAAGAGAGAAAATGTAAAGTAAAAATAACGGCAAATTTAACTAATGTTTAGAGGAAGTCAGTAGTTACTTAATTGTATCTTGGTAATCTAAAGAGAAGTGTATTTAGAGCAGTTTTTCTATACTATACCTATAGAGAGTAAACAATCACATCAAACTGCAGGGATATGCAAGCAATAAAAAACCAACAACTATTGCAATGAGTAAAAAATGGATGTGAATAAATGTAAACTAATATAAAATTACAGCTATAAGCAAAATAACATACACTCTTGCATACATTAGTAAATTTCTATATGTGTTTGTCACTACTACTACTACTACTACTACTACACACTCGCATGAAAAACACCCGTTTTATTATCACAATGAGAACTTAATATGCAATAAGCAAAAACTGAAAACAAAAACAGCAACATCACATTACACCCAGAAGAAAGTAGAAACTTTCACTGTATATGTAGAGAAAGTGATAGTAGGTCAAGATTTAAGCATAGAATGCTCTCTACACTCTAAAGAGCTGTTAGATGATATCAAGAAATCATTGTATATTTCCTAGTAATTCGATATTTAGTATTCCAATTAATGAGCAAATGATTTAAGTGAAATTTGAGATTATAGAGAAAAGCCAATTAATTATATCAATTAAAGGAATACATTTATTTAAAACTCTCTTTCTGTCTATTAGAAAATATTAAATAAAATTTGTTTTAATAAAAAAATATTTCAATGAACTTTCGACTTAATTGAAAATGTTCAATAAATTTAGTTAAAAAAAATTCATGTAAATTTTCTTTTTAAGAAAAAATTTTAATAAAACTAATTTTTTATAGATAATTATACCCTACACCACTTTAGTGGGGAGGGTATATTGGGTTTGTGCTGATGTTTGTAACATACAAAAATATTCGTCCTATACCCACCTTAAAGTATACCAATCGGCTTAGAATCATTTTCTTAGTCGATTAAGCTATGTCCGTCCGTCTGGCTGGCTGTCCATGTAAATTTTGTGCGCAAGGTACAGGTCGCAATTTTCAAGATAATTAGATGAAATTTGGCACACACGCTTCTTTTGGCCCAAGGACGAAGCCTATTGAAAATGGTTGAAATCGGTCCATTATTTCGACTAGCCCCCATACAACCGTACCCCCCAAATAGGGCCTTTTGGCTTATAATTAACTTAAATGATCTATTATGTTAACAAAAGTCGACAAAACTTAGTTTTATAGAACTTTAAATGGCACTTCCGATTTTTGTAACGATCGGGCTTCATTTGACCCTATCCCACATACAAACTCCCCTTCAGAAAATGACTTAAAGGTCAAAATTCACTTACAAACACTAATAACACTTTTAATTTCTACATAAATAATATTGAAGAAGACTTAATTCCCCCTACCAACATTTTTAAGGATAGGGCCATATTTTGCCCTACTCCCCTTTGGGCCCTCTTAAAAAATCTCTTTTTTTGCCAAAAAAAGTAAAAATATTCCAAAATAAAGTTACAAAAAAAAACAAACCAAATGCTTTATTTTTTTAAATAATCCCCATTTTTAACATACATACTGACTGGTGTAGGGTATCATATGGTCGGCTACGCCCGACTATACATTCATACTTGTTTTGAATAATTTTTTTTCATAAAAAATTTTAGTAAAAAAAATCTTTTTAATAGAAAATTTAAAATATCTTTTTTTCTAATAGAAATTTTCTTTTTAGAAAATTTTCAAGAAACAATTAACTTTTTAAGAGAAAGTTTTCAATACATTTCTTTTATATAAAAAATTTCGATAAATGTTCTTTTTTATAAAAAATTTCAATAAAAGTTCTTTTATATAAAAAAATTTCAATGAATTTTTTTCCTATTGAAAAATTTCTATAAGATTTTCTTTAAATGAAAAATTTTCTGTTTAATAGAAATTTTTAGCAATTTTAAAAAAAATCTTTTTTAGTAGAAAATTTTTAATAAATTTTCCTTTTAATAAAAAAATGTCTATAAATTTTCTTTTTAAAGACAATTTTCAGTTAATTTTCCTTTTTAAAGGAAATTTTCCATACATTTTCTTCTTAATAGAAAATTTTCCACACTTTTTCTTTTTAATTAAATTTTAAATAAATTTTAATTAACTTACGTTTTAATATACAAATTTTCCACATTTAATAAATTTTCTTTTTAATAGATAATTTTCCATACATTTTCTTCTTAATAGAAAATTTTCCATAAATTTTCTTTTAATAGAAGATTTTCCATTTCCATAAATTTCGTTTTAATATAAAAAAATTTCTACATTTTTTCGATTTATAATACATTTTCTTTCTAGAACGCAAATTTTTGAAAGAAAATCAATAAGTTTTCCTAAAATAGAATATTTTGATTCAATTTTCTTTTTTTACAAAATTTTCAATAATTTTTCCTTTAAATAGACAATTTTCAATAAATATTCTTTAAATAAAATTTTTTTATAAAATATTTTTAATTTTAAAATTTTCAAATAAATTTTCCTTTAATAGAACATTTTTAAAGTATTATGTTTTTGTACAAAATTTTTCTTTTTATAGAAAAGTTTAAAAAAATCTGCAAATATTTATTTTAGTAGAATATTTTCAATAATTTTCCCTTTAAATAGAAAATTTTCAATAAATTTCCTTTAAATAGAATTTTTTCAATAATATATTTTATGAAACATTTTTAACTAAAAAAAAAATTCAATAAATTTTTCTTTTATAGAAAATTTTCAATAAATTAATTTTTTGTACAAAATTTTCCTTTTTATAAAAAAGTAAAAAGAAAAAAATATTTCTTTCTAAAAGAAAATTAAATTTTCTTTTTATAGAAAATTTTGAACCAATTTTACTTAAAATATTTCTTTAGGGAAATAAAATTTTTCAATCACTTAGGAAATATCGAAAGAACTTTTGTTTCGGGTGCTACTTTATTTTGAAATGTAGGTGAATTAACCATTATCCCTTTAAACAAATACTTTTTATTCATATATGTATCCCTAATTTAAATAAAAATTAAACTATAGAAACTATTCTAAACTGATGATAAAGTGTTGTTTTGTTTAAAACAAGAAAAAATTATGATTTTATTAAAAACAAATTCAAGGTTTTTCTTTCCATTATACACTTCTCTTTATATTTAAACGCAATATAATAAATGCGAAAAAAAGGAATAACCAGAAAATCATATTTTAAAATATATTTGTAATTCTTTTTTGTTTTATGCATTATTTTTAATCTTCTTAATATTTTATCATAAAATATGATTTATTTTTTAGATTTCTATTATAATACTTATATTTATATAAACTTTCATACACATTAACATGTTCTCACATTTGCCTTGACTTTATTCTTTCCTCTCGATTTTTTTTGTGTATGTGTGTTACTTTGTTAAAGAAAATATAAGATTTATTTTACATTATCCTTTTTATGTATATCCTTTTATAAAGTTTAACAAAAAAAAAATATTACTATATATGTATGTATATTTTACAAGAAGGCAAAAAAAAGGATATGCTTTTATATTTATAATATAATTCATTTTTATTTTACATTACCTCTTTATTTCTTTTTTGGTTATAAAATATAGTTTTACCATTTTCATTTATAATGTTCTGGTTGATAAAGTTTTTCTGCTATTTTGGTCAACCAAATTTTGTACATGTGCTTATGTGTGTTCGACCATATTGTTGTGTGCGTGCAGAGCCAAGTTAATAAATTTTTAAGACAAAGTAATGGTTTCAATACGTAAACCATAGATGAAGCCTGATGTAAAGAGATAAAGGATATAAGTAATTAGGTTAATAAAAGGAAAGAAATTAAATTTATTATTATAAATTCTACAAGTTTTTTTCCAACCATATGTAAAATTAAAAGGTTGCTTTATAGAACAAAGAAGAAATATAAACATAATTTGTTAAAAATACAAAAAATTTATATATAAAACAAATTATGAAGGAAAATGCAATAATGATATTATTTAGTGAAAATATACGAAATACATTATTTTTAACGTAATAAATTTAAAGGACTATTTCTTTGGTTCCAATTTAGTTTTTGTTTAGTTCTAGTCAGTTCCAGTTCAGTTCTAGTTCAGTTCTAGTTCAGCTCTAGTTCAGTTCTAGTTCAGTTCTAGTTCAGTTCTAGTTCAGTTCTAGTTCAGTTCTAGTTCAGTTCTAGTTCAGTTCTAGTTCAGTTCTAGTTCAGTTCTAGTTCAGTTCTAGTTCAGTTCTAGTTCAGTTCTAGTTCAGTTCTAGTTCAGTTCTAGTTCAGTTCTAGTTCAGTTCTAGTTCAGTTCTAGTTCAGTTCTAGTTCAGTTCTAGTTCAGTTCTAGTTCAGTTCTAGTTCAGTTCTAGTTCAGTTCTAGTTCAGTTCTAGTTCAGTTCTAGTTCAGTTCTAGTTCAGTTCTAGTTTCAGTTTCTAGTTCATTTCTAGTTCAGTTAGTTCAGTTTAGTTTTCAGTTTTTCTAGTTCAGTTCTAGTTCAGTTCTAGTTCAGTTCTAGTTCAGTTCTAGTTCAGTTCTAGTTCTAGTTCAGTTCTAGTTCAGTTCTAGTTCAGTTCTAGTTCAGTTCTAGTTCAGTTCTAGTTCAGTTCTAGTTCAGTTCTAGTTCAGTTCTAGTTCAGTTCTAGTTCAGTTCTAGTTCAGTTCTAGTTCAGTTCTAGTTCAGTTCTAGTTCTAGTTCAGTTCTAGTTCAGTTCTAGTTCAGTTCTAGTTCAGTTCTAGTTCAGTTCTAGTTCAGTTCTAGTTCAGTTCTAGTTCAGTTCTAGTTCAGTTCTAGTTCAGTTCTAGTTCAGTTCTAGTTCAGTTCTAGTTCAGTTCTAGTTCAGTTCTAGTTCAGTTCTAGTTCAGTTCTAGTTCAGTTCTAGTTCAGTTCTAGTTCAGTTCTAGTTCAGTTCTAGTTCAGTTCTAGTTCAGTTCTAGTTCAGTTCTAGTTCAGTTCTAGTTCAGTTCTAGTTCAGTTCTAGTTCAGTTCTAGTTCAGTTCTAGTTCAGTTCTAGTTCAGTTCTAGTTCAGTTCTAGTTCAGTTCTAGTTCAGTTCTAGTTCAGTTCTAGTTCAGTTCTAGTTCAGTTCTAGTTCAGTTCTAGTTCAGTTCTAGTTCAGTTCTAGTTCAGTTCTAGTTCAGTTCTAGTTCAGTTCTAGTTCAGTTCTAGTTCAGTTCTAGTTCAGTTCTAGTTCAGTTCTAGTTCAGTTCTAGTTCAGTTCTAGTTCAGTTCTAGTTCAGTTCTAGTTCAGTTCTAGTTCAGTTCTAGTTCAGTTCTAGTTCAGTTCTAGTTCAGTTCTAGTTCAGTTCTAGTTCAGTTCTAGTTCAGTTCTAGTTTAGTTCTAGTTCAGTTCTAGTTCAGTTCTAGTTCAGTTCTAGTTCAGTTCTAGTTCAGTTCTAGTTCAGTTCTAGTTAAGTTTAAAGATCGGCATAATTGTCTGATCCAGTCTAGAACCTCTTTTGAAATAAATTAGAACTCTTTGCCCTTGTCTTGCCGCTCCAGATTGAGTTACAGATGTCTGTTCGGGTTGATTGTTCTTCTGTTAAATTGTAATACAAATTTCATTGAAGACACAAACATTTTTTTGTCAATTGGATTTTTCTTTAATACTAAAATAGTTGAAATATTTAGCAATCTGTCTACTGTTCTTTGAAAAGAAGAAAATCTACTCATTTAATGACCACAAATCTGAATACCACATAGTTACAAATAAAAATACATAAGTGTGTATGTACATATAATTTACATGAGTTTGTGTCGTTTAATAAAATAGACAAACACTTACACAATGTTAATTGAAGTTATATACTTGATACATTTCTATATATATTCTTATATACATATGTATCTACAAATTTTGTAGTATACAATTTTGTTTATAAAGTTAGAAAGCATTTAAGTAAATTGATTATGATAATTGTATTCATTAGTGGAAGCCATCGAAATCACACTTTCATACACAAATATATTTAAACTTGTATATGTATATATATTACCAAACATATTATACACAAGTATTTAAAGTAAACATATTAATAAATTAGCAAACAAGTATGTATGTATGTACATAAGTGTTTTACAAGTATACAGACACTAATATATATTATTGAACATGTTAGTATCTATAGATACATATAAACATAAATAAAGTGTTTTCTAGCTAAAAACATCATAACTTAACTGAAATTGTAAACATACATGTATGTGTGATATATGATATTTGTATGAATTGTATTTACAATTACATACATATGTTTGTGGTCTAGTTTTGTGTGTAAATTTTAACTATAGTCAGTATGTGGTTGACCACAATTATTTGACTTAAGTTAATTTCAATTTTGTAATTTACAGGTATGTGTATATGTATATGTACATACACGAACATTTTCCGTTCATACAATAATCTTTAACAAACAGAGACAAACCATATAAATAGACCACAATATTGTTTGTAAAAAGATTCACTTATTTAACATTGAGCATTGAAATTATTTCGCTTTTCATTTGATGTTTTCGGTGGAATATGACTTGCTAAGCTCTCTATGAGACCGTGTTTAGAATCGAACATTTTAATCGTGAGATATATGTAGTTTCCAAGGATAATGTAATAGTTAGATTTAAGTGTTATTTACTTTTTTGATTATTCTAAATCTATTGACTAGACTTGCGTATTGTGAACTTTTATATGGACAGAATTGTCCAAAGACTTGCCTGATGAAAGTGTCTGGGCATCGGCTATGGCCTTGTGGGGTATCTATTTGGCTAGTTAAAGGCAAGGGAACAACTTTGAACGAACTTAACGAAGTGATTTCTATCTCTTTGTCGGAATATTTCTTAGGTTAATCACATTGTTATGATGTCGTTTGACTAGTCTATTGTCTTATCTATTAACTAGTCTATTGTCTTATCTATTGACAAGTCTATTGTCTTATCTATTAACTAGTCTATTGAGTAATCTATTTATTAGTCTATTGAGTATTTTATTGACTAGACTATTGGCAATTCTATTGACTACACTGTTGACTAGTCTATAGTCTAGTCTATCGACTGGTCTATTGTCTAGCCAATTGACTGGTCATTTGAAAAGACTTTTGACTAGGCTATTAGCTAGTCTATAGAATAGTCCATTGGCTGCTGTATCGACTGGTCTTTTGGCTACTCCATAGTCTATTGGCTATTCTAACTACTAGTTTATTGACAAGTATTTTGAATAGTATTTTGACTAGTCTATTGGCTACTCTATTAGCTAGTCTATCGAGCAGTATATTGTCTAGTTTATTCGCTAGTAAATATAATATAGTTATAGTTAACATTTTAACCTTAAAATTTACTAATTAAATAAAATCCATCAAATTCATTCTTCCTGTCATCAAAATCAACCTATATTTTAAAAATCTATTTAATTTGTCACTCTCTCAATGACCCTGTTCTATAAACGTTAGTAAAAATATTTAACAATTTAAATTGCTTAACACAATTAACCAACATCTACTGTTTCGTTTCTATTTTCTATATTTCCTTTTATTTATATTTTTCTTGAACTTGTCGGGGTCTATGACTAAAACGTTTAGGAAAAATAACTTTATTTGTTACCATAATTGGTATAAGAGCATTTCATACAATTTTTCTCTTTAACAAACACATAGGGGTCGTAGTGTACTAACACCTACGTCTAGTCGTGTTTTGCATTTGTCTTGAATCGTTTTGTTTTGTATAAAAAAGACCTCTTTTGTGTTACCTAATTTAAACGGGAATTTTTACGAAGAGAGAGAGGGAGAAAAAGTAAGATATTTTCTAACAATTCTAGAAAAATATGTTTCGTTACGAGTGTTGGTAAACAGAGTTAATAAGTGTGAATGCTTTGGTGTTGGTTTCTGTTAAAGAAAAAACCTGCATAAAATTACAAATGTCACGCGTAAATGACGCCTACAGATCTAGAGAGAAATATTTTCTTGTTTTTTTCTGGGTGTTTTCTTTTTTTTGTTTTGCACGTCCATACATATTTTATTTAATAGTTGCACCCCTCAGACAAATAGGCGTCTCAATGTAACACGACACCTTGTTGTAGTAATATTAAAGTTGTTGTTTGTACCTTTCATTCGCTTTCTGTTGTTGCTGCTTTTCTCTTAACACTAGTACCACTAATGATGTTTATTTATTTGTTGTTTGTTTCCTATTACTACAATCAACAACATTAAGCAGCAGACCTAGTAGTAGTTGCTTTACTTTTTTGTTGTTACCACTAGCTATTAGTAGCACCTCTTCAAGGACTATTGGTGGCATTAAGAGGATAGGGTTGGGGTGTTGTGTTAAATGACGACTGTTGATTAAAACATTAGCACAGTTTTGCTTTTTTTTTTCTTTTCGCTAATATATTTGTATACCTTGTTACCATCTAACTATTGACTGTTTGCATGTGGCGCTTTGGTTTTGTTAATGTTAAGTTGTTTGGTATTGGAGGTGTTGGAGTTGCTTCCGACGAGTTCATTATCAAGTGTATTTGTAAGGACTGAATTACTAGAAATTGTATTTATCTACAATGTAGAACTATTGACTACTCTCTAATGATTGGTATAAGGCTTTTTCAGTTCTAGTTTTGTTGTAGTTTAGTTCTAGTTCAGTTCTAGTTCAGTTCTAGTTCAGTTCTAGTTCAGTTCTAGTTCAGTTCTAGTTCAGTTCTAGTTCAGTTCTAGTTCAGTTCTAGTTCAGTTCTAGTTCAGTTCTAGTTCAGTTCTAGTTCAGTTCTAGTTCAGTTCTAGTTCAGTTCTAGTTCAGTTCTAGTTCAGTTCTAGTTCAGTTCTTGTTCAGTTCTAGTTCAGTTCTAGTTTAGTTCTAGTTCAGTTCTAGTTCAGTTCTAGTTCAGTTCAGTTCTTGTTCCAGTTTAGTTCTAGTTCAGTTGTAGTTTAGTTCTAGTTCAGTTGTAGTTTAGTTCTAGTTCAGTTGTAGTTTAGTTCTAGTTCAGTTCTAGTTCAGTTCTAGTTCAATTCTAGTTCAGTTCTAGTTCAGTTCTAGTTCAGTTCTAGTTCAGTTCTAGTTCAGTTCTAGTTCAG
>NC_060953.1:49858242-49862258 GCF_022045245.1 Lucilia cuprina | reverse complement strand
TCAGTTCTAGTTCAGTTCTAGTTCAGTTCTAGTTCAGTTCTAGTTCAGTTCTAGTTCAGTTCTAATTCAGTTCTAGTTCAGTTCTAGTTCAGTTCTAGTTCAGTTCAATGTTATACCATATTACATACTAACGAATTAGTTATTTTGACGCACTGTGTTGGTAGCAGATAAATTTTCGTGGCTAATATACATTTGGGATTTTGTGGCAAACTTGTACTGTTTGAGTAGATATGTGTACATAACTAAGGTTATAATTTTTCTGAAAAAAATAATATATATATATAAATTTTTCCATTTTCTGTATTAGTATGTGGTTTTAAACCGAAAAATTTAGTTTTTTGTTAAAGCATATTTATCTCTCATCTGTCAATATGCATTGACATTTTAAAATGAAGAGTTTTGTTGTTATATGCACGCAAATATAAGCACACACACACAAACACCTGCAAATACGTTTAGACGCACATACATACATCTTCGAAAGAAAACATACAAATACACAAGGATAAATGTTGAGGCGAAAAATGTGAATTGTATTCTACTACAGGAGTCAATAAAGTGGGTGTGTAGGTGTGTATGTATGTATTTAAATGTTTATGTATACATTTGTACGTATATTTATTTAAAAAATTTCATGTTTTAGAAAATATAGCATGCAGACAAATCCTTACAAATCCATTAAACACATGTAAATATATATTTATTTCTATGTATGTAGGTATATGTAGTTTTATGTCATATGTATGTACATATTTAAGCCAGTATGTGTATTTTGTAAATTTGTGTAAGCTTGTATGTAGATTAGTTTAATATGCAATTACTCTCATTCACATACACTAAATACCCAGAGATTCGTGTATCTGTCCCCAACTGGTTAAAGAATATGCCAAGAGTATACTCTTAACATTACTTATAAATGCTAATGTAATGATTGACATTTAGCCCTTTGTTTCTATATTAATTAGTCAATAGGGTAATTATTAAAACCCTTATTGAAAGCCCAGGCATGGACGTCTTGAAAAACTGCCGGGTTGGTTTATGTCTATACTTAAATGAATGTTTAAACATGTTTGTCGACATGTGATTTTCTTTTATTTTTTCCATTTTAAATTTCCGACAACAAAAAGGTCAAGGTTAATTTATTGTCAACTTTTTTTTTATTTAATAAATATTTTCTTAATTTATCTTTAAAGCAATTTGTTAAAAGTGTTTTTTATTACGCCATTTTTTCATTATTAAGCAAATAATAAATAAATATTTAAATTTTACAAAAGAAGATTTTTGATTGAATTGGTGAAATAGCTTAATTGAAGCGAAAAGACATGTAAAACAAATAAATAATGGAAAAATTTATTTAAATGTAATGAATCATTTGAAATTTGAAAAATTTAGAAAATTTTAAGGTTTAAAATTTTAAAGTTTATATTTTAAAGCTTGTTTTTAATTTTGAAAAGTAAAATAAATTTAAATAAATTATAAAAAGTATGATTTAAATCCTATTAATATTAAAGACAATGCCTCTTGTTTTTTTTTGAAAACCTGTGACCCTGAAAAAAATGTTTTTCCAACTTTTAAACAAAGTCTACAACCAAGCAAGAAAGCAGAAATCCCTTATGAATTTTTTAATCCACGTGCATTATATACATAATTTTAATATAAAATTAATTTAAACAAATTAAATTTAATACCCCCAGTAATTGAGCGAAGAAAACAAAAATCTATAAAATTTAAATAAAAGCATATCAAATAAACTGTTGCCTACATTTAGGTTAAATTGTTTTGTTTTCAAAATCAGTCTACTACTTCATTATTGGTTACCTTTAAGGCATTTTTTTCTTATTGTTAAATATTCTTTTAATTTAATATTCCTTTTTTACGATTGTATAGTCAGTCAGTCAGTCAGTCAGTCAGTCGTCTTTATATTATTATTTTATGAACTAAAGTTAAAAAAGAATGTAACCAACTGACTTTTGCTTGGTAAGAGGAGAGAAAGAGAAACAAAAATAAAGAGGAAAACTCCTTTGTAATAAAGATAGGACTTAAATTCTTTATTTGTAAACTTGTTATGTTATTGCTGTTGTTGTTGTTTTGTTAGGTGTAATTGTACGGTAAAGTCATTTGTTGTTAGTATACTTTAGGGGATGCTTTTTATTTTAAGATGATTTTGTGTGTGTAAATATTTATTAAATAATTTTCATTTCCTGTTTCCGTTTGAAATTCTCACAGTGAGTAAATTTTTGATGAAATTGAAGTAACAAGTGTTATGTTATGTAAGAGTAAAATTTATAGGTATGATACAACAGTTACAAATAATAGTTGAACAATACATTTTTTTAACAATTGTTAATCCATGGAATATCTGATAAAGTTTTCAGTTAAGAAACTAATTTTAGTCATTATAAGAATTTCCTGTATTTTTTCCCCTTTTTGGTGATCTCTGAGAGCTTGCAAAGAATTTTTATCACGTCTAATAATTTCAATAGAGTTATAAAGCTGATCGTTAAATTTCCTGCCTAATATGAAGATTATGTCTAAGGATACAAGTTTATCAGCAACTACATTGTATTACTTATGATCCTGTATTGGTTATTTGTAAGGTAATACGTTTTTTAGATCTCTTGGTTTTCGTTTTAATCACGCCTTTGCTTGAAATTTTTATTTCTGCTCATAAAAATCGATTAAGTGTTTTGCAGAAAGATATTTTGATGAAGTGATCGAGAGAGATTTATAAAAGCTATGATTATTGATCGTCTAGCATACCATGTTATGAATTCTTTCAATTATTTAACGATCAAATTGATGAAAGAATTGCTATAACCGATGGAGACTTATCTATAACATCATATAGGAGAAAATCGAATAAGTGATAAGAAAAAAGAGAAATAGCGATTAATAGCGATTCAATATTTTAGACAATTTCATCTTTTATAATCTAATGTCTTCTTGTGAGATGTATGGGAGAAGTTACCTTCGTTCTAGAGCTAATACGACCAATAACCACCGCTATGCTCAAAGGTGAACAATTTCAAAATTCTAGTAAAGTAAGAGTGAAAATTGTAACCATATTTTTTCTTTTTGCAAGCTGTCTCAGTTTTTTATTTATTTATACTTTAAACTATTTCCGATTCGTCTGCAAACAATAAAAAAATTTCACATTTCAGTACAAAAATGTTCATTTTATATTACACATTTAATAACCTTGTAATATTATACTCTTAAGCAGACAAAGATTACAGTTTCATACACCCCCACACACACACAACATAAGTGTAAAATAATATGTAATAAAAAATACGAACTTAACGTAAAAATATGAAAATTACACAATACGGGTAAAATAATATATACAGGAGCGAGAGGATTAAAGAAAAAAATCAAACCAATCACAATACCCATTTATGCTGGTAGAATGAAACAAAAAAACTACTCAAATGTGGCCATGATTTAAAATTTATATAGAGTGTCATTTTCACTGCAGTTATTACACTTTAAGGGAACATAAAGTTTAAACAAACATATTGGTATAAAAGATATATAAGTAATTGAATATTAAATTTAATGTAGATATAAAAATATAACTTATTTTTTTAAGTTAATGAAAATGTAATAAACTTTAAATTTTCGCTTGCAATTTTATGTTAAATGTTTAGGTTTCTTAAATTTTGTTTTTTTATTTTGTGTAAATCAATATCATTAACTTTTTTCCTTTAGGCTATAAATCAATAATTTAGTTTTACCTAAACAAAGATTTTTTGTGAGACTGATGTTTTCATCACGTAGTTGATACGTACTGTAGCATAATTATGGGGATATTTTTGTTAGCGTATGCCCTGCAGTTTGGAATGGCTGTAGGCTCGATTATAAACTGTTTGCGAGACAGGACAAATACAAGATACTAGACTATAGTATACCCGATAGATAGATAGATAGATAGATAGATAGATAGATAGATAGATAGATAGATAGATAGATAGATAGATAGATAGATAGATAGATAGATAGATAGATAGATAGAT
>NC_060953.1:49856195-49858142 GCF_022045245.1 Lucilia cuprina | reverse complement strand
AACTGAACTAGAACTGAACTAGAACTGAACTAGAACTGAACTAGAACTGAACTAGAACTGAACTAGAACTGAACTAGAACTGAACTAGAACTGAACTAGAACTTTTTAAAATGTGATCGTTTATCAGCTTTCATTTTACGATAATTTATTTTCCTATTAATTTTGTGATTATAAGCATTTTCAAATTGATTTGCATTAAATGTTTTTCTTAAAAGTTTTTTATCTACATATCTTATCCTTGTTTTTTTAGCAATATCTTTTGGTTTTTTTTAGTTGTGTTTACAAACATTTGTACGTTTTACAGTTGAGTTCATAAACACATGTATTTTCACGTATGTATAAGTGTATGTTTTATTTCTGTTTGATTATTTGACTGCAAATATTTGTGGGTGTACAGTGTATTTAAATGACACCCGCCATTTCCCCACACCGCTATCAATATAGATTTCCTTGTGGTTCTTTTTTTTGCCATATTTTCATTTCTGTTATGGAAATGTTGTTTGAGGTAGATTGTGTTCACTTTTTCGATGTTTCTTTACACATACATTGAGAATTTTCATTTGCTCAGCTTAAGCTGATATTCTGGAAGATGGGGCAAAAATTGAAAACTCGTATCGAAGGTTAGGGGTGCTTAAATCAAACATGTATGTTTATGTTTGTTTGCTTATTGATGTGTGTGGATTCGTAACCCGACTGTTTTAGAAGGATACAATGCATCCTTTTTAGAATTTGGCAAGTAATGAATTACTAAAATGTTCGTGAGTAATGGAAAGTTTAAACAAAACTTCATATTAGTATCAATACGGCATTTCAAGATAAAGCAAACGTCACTTTAGTATCGCTAATTAATCCAGGGGCACTAACATTTTACCCAAACTGCTGGAATGTATGTTTCTATGTGTCGACATGTAGCAAATGTAATCAAATCAAAATTTATCGTTGTGTTGTAATATTCGTGTAAAATGTAAATTCCCATTAGTTATTTTTTGCAATCTTTTTTCCATTCTCTTTCTCTCGTTTATATATATTTTGTCGATTTATATGATAATTGGATTTTTTATGAAATAAATTTGTTAAAGTTAAAAAAAATTGTGTGTGTATATAATCGTATATCGGAAAAAAGTAATTTTTTGATGATCAATTTTATTTTTCATTGTTATATATTAAACAAAATAATTTTATGTAGATATTTTTTGCGGTATACAAATTAAAATAAAATAACATACATATTCAAAATTGTGTGTTGTAAAAATTTTTTTTTAGCATGAAATGATTTCATTTTAAATAAGTGGCAGTAGAGAAAATTAAATTTTATAAATTGTTTCATATAGAGGTCAATAGATAGATTAAGTAAAAAACGTTCAAAGAAGGCTATAAAATATTCTTTGAGGAAAAATTAAAATAGAGAAGCAATTGGGTATAATATTTAAATTAATTACCTTTAGGCTAGAATTTTCAAAAAAATAAAAAATAAAAAACAAGTTAACAGCAGTGATTTAGAATTATGCTTTAGTAAAGACAGTTAAACAAAAATTTAAACAATATCAGATAAACAAATCGTTTATAATTGGATGTTTTTTACATTCTAATAAATACGACTCTACAAAAAAATAAATAAAGTATAAAGAAAACATGAAATAAACTTCAAAAATGAAGTGACGCGCTGCTAAGCAACAAATCACTTTTAGTTATAAAAAACATTAATCTAAATTAAATGACTGTCAAACCACGACCAAATTGCACACTTAAAATGTAAAGAAACAAGTAAAACTGAGCTTCATCGAGGGCCTTTTTTAGTTTAGTTCTAGTTCAGTTCTAGTTCAGTTCTAGTTCAGTTCAAGTTCAGTTCTAGTTCAGTTCTAGTTCTATTCTAGTTCAGTTCTAGTTCAGTTCTAGTTCAGTTCTAGTTCAGTTCTAGTTCAGTTCTAGTTCAGTTCTAGTTCAGTT
>NC_060953.1:49850994-49856095 GCF_022045245.1 Lucilia cuprina | reverse complement strand
CTAGAACTGAACTAGAACTGAACTAGAACTGAACTAGAACTGAACTAGAACTGAACTAGAACTGAACTAGAACTGAACTAGAACTGAATTAGAACTGAACTAGAAATGGGTAGGGCCAATTTGAATTTTTCCAAAATTGTGTAAAAGTTATAACCCTAATATACATACATACTTACATATATACATTTACAGATATATAAAGTGATGATGGCTTTCTAAATGTACTCTCTATAAAAAGGTTAATTAAATTCGTGGTATTTTCCCAAAACATTACCCACCTTTTTATCTCTTTTTTCACCATATTGTTTGTCAAAACTTTTTTTAAACAACAAAAGTATTTATTATTTTTGCTTTGTTTTAAATATTTACCTTATTGGCCAATTCCAGTTGACCACATGGGTTGTGTAACATACGAAATGAAAAAAAAAAACTAACTCCAACAGCAGTAAACTCATATTAAATACTAACAAAAATAAAACTGAATACCAGAAAAAATACAAACTCTTGTTAAAATTAATTGCTTGTTTTTCAAACCAGAAACTTTTCAAATACACACAGAGTTTGAGAAAGATAAAAAATGAAAAATCTCTAAGCAAAATTAAAATAAGTTTTATTTATTCGAGTAAAAAAGTTGAAATTTTTTTTAAATAAAATCTATGTTTGGTATTATTGGATGGGGAAATGAAAATGTTCTCTTAAGCTGACAAATGTTATAAACATATAGAATAATTAAAATTTACTTTTTCACCCTGCTCATAATGCATTTTGCTTTTTACTCATTTTTTTAATTGCAATATGTTGATGTCATGTGTTAGGAAACAATAGGATGATAAGGCTTCTTTTGATAACTGCTAAAATTTTTTTTTAAATTACATATATTTTTATAAAAAATATTTTACATCTGCTTTCCGTTCAAACCATTTTTGTAGAATTTTCAAAGGTTCCAAATTTCTGAGTTTCCTTCCATTATTAAATTAATTTACTATTTTCCCTTTATAAGGATCCTGTTTTTTCATAAATATTTCTTTAAATAATATTTATGGGTTTCATTTAAAAATCTCTAAAATTGTTAAAACGATCTACATATATAAATGCAACTCAAATTGATTATCTTAACACTTTAAGATGAAGAAAATCAACACTTGCCATCAGACCAAATAGAGCATACACTGAAACAAATTGAAAAATCTTAAAAGAAAAACGAAAAAAAAACCAAAAAAAAAATAACTGCGAAAAATGGAAAGGAAAAACGAGCAGAAAAACGATTTGTGGTTCTACTTAGCCCATCGTAAGATGCAAACGGAAAAATGCAATGAAGTATATATGTATATGTAACATGCATGCATGCATGGCAGCATTACTGAATAGTAAAATGACACTGTCAATGGGTTATCAATCTTAAGACTCAGGCACACACAAAAAAGCGTTCATACAAATAGAGCTTTAAAATCTTACTTCAATTCTACCGAAATTAAGGATAATGCAAGTAAGAGAGTGACTGTGTGTGTGTGTGTGGGAAAAAGAGAAAAATAATCTAAGAAATGATGCTAGTGCTAATATATAATCCCTGTAGATTTTTTTCTTATATTTTTCTAATGCTTAAAACTATATACATACACACATACATACAAGTATGTAACAAGGATAAAGGATATTTTAGTGTGTAAATGTTTATGTATATTTGAGCGTCTTCTATCTCTGTGTATGGTAAAAAACTCAATGTATCGTATAAACCAGCTTTAAATGCTCCATCTTCTTTTGGGGTACTAGTTTTATATTTTTTTCGTAATGTCGTCTTTTTCCAGATTATTTTCCCTGGCACGTATATAAAAGTTGAATTAGTGACGGATTTCAGTGAAAATTTTTCAACACATTGAGCTTTATATAAAAATCTATCTAAGTAAATGCCATGTGTTTGTAGTATTTGCTAGATAAATTGTCTTGTCTAGAGTAAGTATCTCATAGTACGAACAAGTAATGTCGTTTGTATGCGTGTTTTCGTCTATCTTAGAATTACAGTATTAGTTTTCTGTGCGAAACTCGCATAGTTAGTGATTTTTTTGTAGTTTTCTTTTAACATTTTTTTATTATTTTTTGAAAAATCAGCTTAATTTTTTGTACATTTTTCTTTCTCTCTCAACAACTTTGACTTGTAATGAATTGTTTGCTTTTAACTATTTGCACAAAAGTTAAAAAATTTTTTTTGGCAGCCAAAAGAAGATGCCAAATAAAATCATTATTTTCTATTAAATTTAAATTGAGACTGGATCACGATTTCTAAATACTTTTACTGCTGTAAGTATTGATAATATTGTAAAAATTATTAGTTAGTCTATCAACTACGATAGATATAAGCAATCAATAAGTTTATAGTCAAAAAGGTTCCAGTTCAGCTCAAGTTCGGTTCTGGTTCAGTTCTAGTTCAGTTTTAGTTCTAGTTCAGTTCAGTTTTAGTTCTAGTTCAGTTCAAGTTCAGTTCTAGTTCAGTTCTAGTTCAGTTCTAGTTCAGTTCTAGTTCAGTTCTAGTTCAGTTCTAGTTCAGTTCTAGTTCAGTTCTAGTTCAGTTCTATTTCAGTTCTAGTTCAGTTCTAGTTCAGTTCTAGTTCAGTTCTAGTTCAGTTCTAGTTCAGTTCTATTTCAGTTCTAGTTCTAGTTCAGTTCTATTCTAGTTCAGTTCTAGTTCAGTTCTACATTGTTCAGTACTAGTTAGTTTATATTCTAATATTTATAAAAACAATAGCTTATGAAAAAAAAACCAATAACATTATCTCATCATGTTCTTTTCTTAGACAGTTTTTTTTTGTTTATTCTTTGATGACTATTTTTTCTTCTTTTTATCCCAAATGTACATTATTTTCAATTTTCTAAAAACACTTCTTATTTTCCATATTTTTTACCACAATTTTTTTTCTTTTTCTCTCTCTCTCTCTTATGCTGTTGTGAAAATCTCATCAGTACTGACATACATTTTACTGTAAGATAACAATAATACAAAAGAAGGATTTAAATAAAACTACTCTAAAAAAGTATGTATGTATAAATGGCCGTATGTGTGTTTGCCTGTGCGTATGCTATGCAGAATCTAACAGAAGTCGAAGGATTCTCTGCTATTGTAGTCGTATTAGTTATTCTTCTATACGTATGTATAATAGGAGGACTGATGTTTGTATGGAATAAGAAATATATATTTCTTGTTAGGTTTTAAATATATTCTAGATTTTTTAAGGCTTGATTTGGACCCATCTAATATACAACTGCTGCTGCACTCAACATAATTTAGTATAATGAAAGAAACAAGTACTGAAATACCACAAACAAAACAATAGAAAAACAACAACTTACAATAAAAAGAGGATCTAACAAGGTGTTGGACTACTCGAGATAATTAATGAGGAACAAAATCCCGATGGACACTAGTCGATGTGTAGTAGTTGTAGTTGCCAAACAATAAAGTAATTTTATACAAATGGAAATTAGAACAATAACTATGTGTTTTTCTCTGTTATGTATGTGTTCTATTTTTGATAACAACTCATATACATGCATGAATTAGAAAAACATTAGGACAATATTTTTGTCACTTGCATGTGTCTGTCTAATGAAGCTATTAAGCCTATAGTGTTTGGGGAATTCGAACAAATGTGAACCTGTTTGGATGGAATAATATAAATAGTACTTTAGGGTTTTTTTTGTTATTGGTATAAATGAGGAAGAAATTGTATGGTTTTGTTAAGATAATTAGTTAGAAGAATTTGAAAATGTAAAGAAGAATGATCTTAACATTCGAAAAATTAAAAAAAATTAATTGAAATAAAATTAACTAATTTTAATATAAAATTCTCTAGCGTAGTTCTAATATAATAATTATAATTATTCAACTCAAATAATATTTCATTAAAACAAATATTTACTAAATTATTACAAAATATGTTTTTAAGCCAAATTCTTTAGGATTTTTACATAATTGAAATCCCCTAGCTTAAAATTAAAGTAGTATATTACAAACTAGTTACTAGACAATTCCATATGGAATTCTTTGATACACATACATATCTATAGATCAATTTTTCTTTCCCCTTCCATTTCCTCCATTGACAGCTACTTTATCGATAACACACAAGTTTGTATTTGATTTGTTAGTTGTAACTTAATATCAAAACCACAAAAGCAGTTTCCACAACATAAAACTACAGATTAATTTGATTAATACACTCTCAAATGTAATGAAACGTAAACGCATCAAAATGTCTACTAACGATGAAATATTCGTATATTCTTTGAGAAAAGGAATTTCTCAAATAAAAAGGAAACAACTATAGAACAAACTTAACATTAAATTAGCAAAAGAAATTCTAATGCAAAATACGAGTAAAGTTGGTAATATAAACTAGAGCACAAACAAACACAGACATAACATAGGGAAGGAGGGACATTAATACTCATTGGCATTTTTATATAGCAGTGATGGGCGTATTTTAATTCTATCTTTATATTGTAGAAAGTAAAATTTTTTTCATTGCTATTTTTCGTGAAAGTATACATATATTTATTATCATTTAATTTGGCCATCACTGTTGTAAATTTACAAACATAAGTTGTTGGTAAATATTTGTGTGGTTTTCTATGTAGGAGTATGTAGAGGTTGCACGAGTACATTTAAATCATAAATACTTGAGTTCATTGCTCATTTACAAGATTAATGTGTATAAAATGACCGTCTATAATCATTTTGTTTATGTCTGTTCGTTAAAGTGTAGAAGTATAGATGTTTTATTTGCCCATGTGCAAAATCACACTTAAAAGAAAATACATAGACTTCTTTAGCGGAAAATAGTACAGTCAAGTAGGCCTTTTAAGGGTCCCTTTATGCTTGGTGTCGAAAAGCTAAAGAAAAATAATTTTCAAAATTTTAAAGGCAATTCTATGAAAGTGACCGGTCATAGAATGAACCAGAACTGACCTAGAACTGACCTAGAACTGACCTAGAACTGACCTAGAACTGAACTAGAACTGAACTAGAACTGAACTAGAACTGAACTAGAAATGAACTAGAACTAAACTAGAACTGAACTAGAACTGAACTAGAACTGAACTAGAACTG
>NC_060953.1:49831077-49850894 GCF_022045245.1 Lucilia cuprina | reverse complement strand
GATAGATAGATAGATAGATAGACAGATAGATAGATAGATAGATAGATAGATAGATAGATAGATAGATAGATAGATAGATAGATAGATTGATTGATAGATAGATAGATAGATAAATAAATAGATTATAAACTAGTCTAAAAACTAGACTATAGACTAGTCGAAGTACTACACTATAAACTAGGCACAAGACTAGACTATAGACTAGTCACGAGACATGACTGCAAACTATTGAAAAGACATAACTACAAACTAGTCGAAATACTAGAGAAGTCGAAACACTAGACTAGTCGAAAATTAGAAAATTGTCATTTTGAAATATTAGAATGTTGGCTAGTTAAAAGACTAGAATATAAACTTGTCGAAAGTCTAGACTAGTTAAAACACTGTACTAGACTATTGACTAGTTTTTTAACTTACACAAATATCAGAATATATACCAGACAAAAAACTGAACTATTCTGAAGGCTAGGCCATAAACTAGCCGAAATATTAGTCTATAGATTGTACGAAGAGCACTACTATAAACTAGATGCAAGACTAGGCTAAATGCTAGTCTATCATATTTTATAAGAGTCCAAAGTAAAAATGTAAAGTCATAAGTTAAGGCAATTCGCTAGTAAAAAGGCTATAATATAAACTAGTCGAAATACTAGACTATAGACTAATCGAAAGTCTAAACTATAAAATAGTCGAATAGACTAGTCGAAAAACAATACTATTGCTTTAAAACTGCTGAGCAATAGGTGGGTTCAATATGGGTGTTTTCTTGCTCTTGAGATTGACTGCTGACTATAATATGTAAATATTGTAGGTGTTTTTTTTTTTGCTCGCTGTATAGTTTTGTGCCTTCAAACCAGCAATACGAATTTTATTAGTAAAATCACCTGTAGCAATATTACAAGTTATTTCCACACCTGTGAATTTTATGAACTCATTCAAATGTGTTGTGTGTGTGTTTTTTTTTTTTGCAACCCAAAAACGAATATCAATATCTACAATACTTACAATTTTCTGTTATTTTTTTCAATAACTGGTCCTGAGGGTGTAAAGCTTTTATTTTCTCTAGGTTTTTGAGTAAAATTTCTTTTTTTAGAAAAAAAAACTAAAATGGGAAGTATATCTAACATAAATTACTGAAGAAATGCTGCTTTTAAAATTAAAAAAGTTGTTTTTGAATTCTTCAAACAACTTAGCTGCAGTTGTAACATCCCACGCTTACAACTAGAAAACAAATCTAAAAATTTCACACATATTTCTTGTTTATATATAAAAAATTCCACACAATTTGAAGTCCTTTATTTTAGTTGTTTAGGTCTAGTGAAGAAATAACCAAATTGAAAATATATACTAAACATGTGTTCTGTTTTTTTTTAACAAAATATATAAAATTTTTGTTATAAATGTGTATATTGAATTTTTACAACAACTTGTAGGTCTATGAATATAAAAATAGCTTACGACTACAAAAAAAACACACACACAGACAAAACTGTCTGTTAAAGAAACCTTGTATTCACAGGAAGGCAGTCAATTTGTATTTGTAGAAAAATTGGTTTATATTAAATGTTTAAGATTTCATCGGTTTGTTGCGTGTGTTTTCTCATATATATATTTTTTTGGTCTGTTGTTATATGGTGCTAGAAAATCGATCGATATATAAATAAATATTTCAAGAATTTGATTTGTTGGCTTCATGTTGTTACGTTTTCTGTTTTCTTTTTTTTTATTATTTGAACTAAACTAAGTAAGAATTTATTGAAAGAAAATTCAATTATGATTTATGTAGGCGTAAACTTAATTTTAAATTGTTTATATTAAAAATTTATGAATAAAACAGGCAAAGTGTTTTCTTTTAGTTTAGTTTTTAATAGTATTTTTTTTTAAGGGAATCACATTTTTTTATTAAAAAAAGTTAATATAAACGTTTTTTTATATAAATGGTTAAGCGCCTAAAAGTTTGCTAGCATTGTAATTTAATATATTTATATGGAGTCATAAGTGAATTTATATGTATGTATGTATGTATGTATGTATGTATGTATGTATGTATGTATGTATGTATGTATGTATGTATGTATGTATGTATGTATGTATGGATGTATGTATGGATGTATGTAGTTTTAAAGCTCAAAGATTAAGCTAAATAATAATATATAAATATATGGTTTTGAAATCGTTAGAGAATGCAGAATCTCCAACTGACTCCTTGAACATAGGCAACTATTTTGGTTTATATATATTAAGTAAAATTGTCACTTTAGAATAGTAGTGGTCTAGATAGAATGTCTTAGCCAAGCTGAACATTAGAGCAAATACCACCAGCAACAGAATTATATCACCGTTTACTTAATCATAACACAAGCTTCTAGGCCAAAGTCCGAGCAATAACGGAATTTGTAAATTCGATTAGAATAAATATGACAATCACAGGGTTTAATATATTTACCAACAGCCAGAAGAAAGAAAGCTTTAACTGAGTATTTTTCCAAAAGTAAGATTTACATCTAAAGGGGACCAGACCACTCGTAGGTAGTTGGCAACGAAAATCCGAATGTAACAGATTTAAAGGGAAAGGAATGTCGAGGTATTTAGCCTGATTAATGCAACACCATTCGACCTAACTAAACCTGAATAAAACTTAGGAGAGAGAATCTCATAAGGACTGTTGGAATAATGAAATGGTGGGCAAAACCACAAAGATCCTTTCGTGTGGAGCTGATGAGAGCTAGAGGAGTAATCTTCTCAAAATGAGCAAATGTGAGATTAGTATGATGGTTCGTATTCTGAATGAGAAGCATGTGAAGGGCACTGACATCTCGGTAGTGGAGATTTTTCGTCTAATTTTGTTAGTTCGATTGTTCATAAAACAAATGTCCATAATATGCATCCTTTTATCAACCTATAACCTAGCTGTTCTTATTCTATCCTCAATGGTTTTCCAAATATACGGATAGGTATATACGGACCGTATTTCCCCAAATTTTTCATATGTATATCAACGTCTTTATTGCAAATATTAAAGATTCTTTGATTTTAAATATATACGAAATTTTAAATTCAATTTATAGGTGAAGTGCCACGCCTCCTATTGTTGCTCTGCCCAATATTATTTCTAAAATATTGATATTGATACTCAGAAGACTTCGACAAATTTTAGGACTTAATCTGTTATATTTTCTTAAATGAGAAGTACCACGCCCACTATTGCTAGTCCGCCCATTTTTAGACACAATCATGAGATTCTTAAAAATATATATTTTATTTTATTACTTTGATTGATAGACTTTAGTGTTCTCAGGCTGTCATTCGTACGTTCTGAGAACAATTTTTAAATATATTATATTTTGCAGATTTTAAATGAGTTTGACTTTTAAAAAATTTTCTATATACAAAATACTAAGATAAAATTTCAAAACATTTACAATTCCCTTAACGCAAATTTAAATTAATTTTTTTACCCATTTTAACATATTCTTCTACTAGTTATGCTTAAAAGTTTTTATTTTTAATTTACTATTTCCACGAATGCCACAAATATTAATTAAGTTCTAGTTGTAATTTTTGTATTATACCATACGTATGTATACCTCCTGCCATGTCCTATCCACATCATCATTCCATGTATATAAATGTCTACATATTGGTTAACCAAATAATTTACATGTTAACTATTGTTAAATTCATTCATATATGTGTGTTTTATAAATTTACATTTACAAAATTCTCATTTATTTTTTTTTTTTTTTTTTGCTATTTTGCTATGTTACCAGCTACTAGAGTTTCGTTTTGAATAAACATATTCTGTCATAGGTAGACAGACAGACATGCATCTTAAACAATTGTTAAAATTCTCACGTAAAATGTATAAACATTTGTATAAAATGTATATGAAAAAGACATAATGAAATTTTAGTAACAGTAAAATGTTTTGAAAAAAAAGACATAATGAAATTGAAGAAAAATATAAAATATGAAATACGACTAGTGCGGAGGGAGTAGCAAAAACTAACTATATTTTTTAGCAAAAGAAACATATTTACCACATTATACTAAATGTTTAACACGTGCATTTAAGGAAGTTTTAATACTTATATTATGAATAGCCAGACCTAAAAATAGGCAACATATAAAATGGTAAAAATTTAGTTTAACCCCTTTTTAAGGCTAAAAATTTGGTGGAAACTTATTTATTAGACTAAGGAAATTAGCCTCATCTTTTTCTTATAATTGTTATACCCTACACCATTATAGTGGGGAAGATACTATGAGTTTGTGCTGATGTATGTAACATCCAAAAATATTGATCCTACTCCCTCCTTAAAATACACCAATCGGATCAGAATCACTTTCTAAGTCGATTAAACTATGTCGGTCTCTCTGTCCGTCTGCATTTCTGTCTGTCATTCCGTCTGTTTGTCTGTCTGTGTGTCTGTATGTCTGTATGTTTGTATGTCTGTCTGTCTTTCTGTCTGTCTGTCTGTCTATCTGTCTGTCTTTCTGTCTGCGTGTGTATACATGTACACACGCACTCTACCGTTTGCAATATTTATGAAATTTGGCGCAAGGACGAAGCTGGTGTAGGATATCTTATGACCGACCTTGCCCGACTATAGGTACATTTAAACTTGTAGCTAATTGTACTTATTATTAGTTTTTTTTTCTACACATTTAGCTAAATTCATGTATAACTTCTAACACTTTTGATATTTTAAAGTTTGTTTCCTGGAAACGGAAATGGGTTAACATATTGATAAGCACACAACATGTGACAATAATTCTATTTATTTATTTCTTTTATTTTTTTGTATTTTATTTTTCTTCTTCTCAACTTTGTACTTTTTAATGAAATGTAAACATATAATAAATGTTTAAATTGCATGTATTCGTGTTGACAAAATAAAAGCTAACAAGAAGTTAAGATATAAATAATAATAGAATTTTCTTGCATTTTATAGACATTTTTATTTAAACATTGTATTAAACATGCAACGTACCACATAGATACTTACAAATACTTTTAACATAAACTTATTGGAAATTTTATACAAACACACATACAAACATTTTTATGTAAAAGTATGTTTTTTATGTTTATAGTTAAGTCCAGTAAAAACTTACATTGAAATGTAAAGGGTTAAATTTTACTTAAACAATAGCATATTAAGTTATTATTGTAATACAGTGTTGACACAGGAGGCAAGTACTTAATACGCTTGCTGACAAATGGGGAGTTGGCTAAGTACCTACTTCGTAAGAAGTCAAGTCATTACTTGATTCTATCTCTGTAATTCTGGTGGTATATAAGAGTTATTGTAAAGTGGGTTCTTGATAAGTACAAGTCATCTTATATCATTACTTGTAAGTCATTACTAGACTCTTTCTAAGTAATCGATAATAAAATGTCATGGTTATAATGTAAGTACTTACATATGCTACTATATGTTAGTCATTATTATACTCTTTATAAGTAACCATGATGGTATGTAGTAGTTTTTTTTAAAGTAAGTGGTTCAGTAAGTACAAGTTATCGTAAGTCATTACTAGACACTTTCTAAGTAATGCTGGTGGTAGGCAGTAGTTTTTGAAATTCTGGTTCTTGATAAGTACAACTCATCGTATGTTATTATTTGTAAGTCCTTATTAGACTCCTGCTAAGCAATCGAAAACATTATTTTAAAGTTAAAACGTATGTACTTACGTATGTTACTATAAGTAAGTCATTACTAGACTCTCTCTAAGTAATGCTGGTTGTATGTAGTAATTATTAAAAAGTAGATTCTTAAGCAAGTTTATGTCATCGTATGACATAAATTGTAAGTTACATTATTGGACTCTTTCTAAGTAATGCTGATGGTATGTAGTAGTGATTTAAAAGTAAGTTCTTGAGTAACTACAAGTCATCATATATCATTAATTTTAAGTAATTTATCTGGTGGCAAGTAATAGCCATTGAAATGTAAATTCTATGTTTTTGCTGTGATGTTGTATGTTTGTGAATGTATTTTAAAACAAATGACATGCCAAGCTCTATACTTTATGTTGCAAAACTTTTGTCCTTGTTCTCCAACCAATATAAATACCAAGTCATATACAAAAACTATGCGAACACAATTCTAAAATGTATGTAAATAGAATAAAACGAGAAAACTAGGATTATACACGCAGCTATTTGAATAAGGAAATTGGTAATTAATTGGTAGTTAGGACATAAAAACTTTCTACTCTTTTGAAGGATTACCCGTCAAAAAATCACGAGTGAGCTCTTTGCCGTTACCTTATCTAGAATGAATTCAAATTTTTTTTCCTTCAAAAGATATCTCTATTCACTTTGTGCTAAGTATTGTCACTTTTTGCTAACAGTTAGTAATGTTAAACTTGCATATCATATTTCATATTTGCAAAGATAAATTATAAAACTAAAATGTGAATAAACTTTAAAAATTGTCACCTTCCTGCTGTTTACTAACAAAAACTACATACACACATATACAAACACACTAAAAAGCAAAGAAAACTTAGGGGAAGACAAAAGAAAAAAAATAATAACTGAACACCAACAGGGTTGTGTGAACAGGCAGTTATTTGCCAGTTGTTTGTCTCTCACTGTTATAAAACAGACTTCTGATTTCCGCTGTTTTAAATAAAAACAACAACGCAGCAAATAACAACTACAAATACAAAAAAAAAAAAACAACGAATGACTTACAAAACTTAAACACCTTTAGGCAAAATTTCTTATGAATTTTTTTTCTTTTTTTTTCATTTATGTATTTATACTTGTTTTTTGTTAGTAACCAGCTAAACTCCTCATTTCCCGTTTACACTAAACCGCCAAACCTCTCTGTTTCTCTCTCTCACTCTTATACATTTTACTAGACAGACACATAAATCCCGGATAAAGTTTGAAAATGAAAATAAAACCTGCTGTGGAAAACAAAAACTAAAAAAAGGGGGAAAATGTAAACAAATACGTTTAAAACGCTTCATGTAGTATTTGTTTTTCAGGTATAGACATCCAGCGTTTCTAATAAAAAAAAATAAAACTAAAATACATTATGTGCAAAAGCTCTATATATATATTATAAATTGTTAACTAAAAAATAAATGCGGGTGAGGAAAATCTGTTCATTGGTCTTAACGAACAGTTTGTTTGACAAATTGTAAATGAAGTGTATTTTTTTAAACAAATGGATTTAAATAGGAATTGTATGAAGTTGTTGTAGATATTTAATACAAGGATTTTGTGAGCTTTAGTTTGATTAGTATTTAAGAGTTTTTTGTGTTATCATGTAAGGGTTAATGTTTTGATTTATTTATAATTGTTTATTGTAACAAAATTCTAAAAATTTTCTTTTTTTAAAGAACTCTTTAATTTAGAGTTTTTTTAAAAAGAGAATTTTCTTAAACAAAATAACATTTAACCAAAACTTTTAAAAAAATTTCCCACTGAGAAAAATTTTTTAAAGTTTTTAATTAATAGAATATTCAAATTTTCAATAAAAAAAAATTCTATAGGAAAATAAAATTATCTAAATTTCTCTGTAAGAAAATAGAAAGATTATCGAAAATTTTTTTGTATTGAAAATTTTCGATTTAAATTAAATTTTATGGAAAACTTTGTATTAAAATGAAATTTTATCAATTTTTTTTTTAATTTTTATTTTAAAATCGATTAAACATTTTTTAAAACGAAAATTTATCAAAATTTTTTTATCAAAATAAAACATTGTAAACATTTTCTATAGAAAATTGCTTTTTTTAATTTTCTATAAAAAAAAATTGTGAAATTTATCAACAATTTTATTTAAAAAGAAAATTTAAAAAAATTTTGTATAAAAATAAATTTCATCGAACATTTGTTATAAAAGGAAACTTTATCGAAATTTTTCTATAAAAAAAAATATTATCGATTTTTTTCTATAAAAATAAATTTTTTTGAAAATTTTCTATAAATATAAAATGTATCAAAATTTTTCTATAAAAGAAGGAAATCTATTATTATTTTTTTTATAAAAAGGAAAAAGTATTGAACATTTTTTATTAAAAATATATTGAATTCTATTCAAGCAAATTTATTGAAAATTAAAAAAAAGATTGATTGAATTTAATTGAAAAAATGTATTGAAAATGTTCAATAACGGAAAATTCACAAAAAATTTCAATTAAAAACAAGTTTTCTATAAGAAATAAATTTCATCAAATTTTTTTCTATTAAAAAGAAAAACGAAAATTTATAAAATATTTTTTTATAAAAATAAAACTTTGTGAACATTTTTTATAAAAATTTTCTCTTTTTATTTTCTTTTTTGTAAAAATTCTCTATAAAAGGAAAATTTATCAAAAATATAAAAATAAATAATAAAAATAAATTTTATCGAAATTTTTCCATTGAAATAAATTTTATTTAAATTCTTTTATTAAAATGAATTTCATCGAAATTTTTCTATTAAAAGAAAAAATTTATTGAACATTTTTTAATAAAAGAAAAATTATTGAAATTTTCTGTAAATAAAAATATTAAATTTTTCTATAAAAAGAAAATTTATTGACAAATTTGTAAACATTTTCTATAAAAAGAAAATTTTAAAAAATTCTCTACAAAAAAAAAATTATCACATCTTTTAATAAAAAAAATTTTGAAAATTCTCTTTAAAAGGAATGTTTTGTGAGAACTGTTAATAAAAAATGTAAAAATTTTCTGTAAATTTTCAATTTATAGAAAATTTTTATTATATTTCTATAAAAATTAAATTTTTGGAAAATTTTCTATAAAAGAAAAATTTACACATTTTAGAAAGAAAGGAAAGTTTTGTAAAAACTCTCTATAAAAAATGTTAAAATTTTCGATAAATAGAAAATTGACTGAAAATTATCTAGAAAATAAAGTTCTGTGAAAATTCTCTATAAAATGAAAATTTTGTAACAATGTTCTATAAAAAGGAAAATTTATAAAATTTTTCTATAAAAATAAAATTTTGTAAAAATGTTCTATAAAAAGAAAATTTTGTAAAAATTTTCTATAAAAAGAAAATTTTGTAAAAAATGTTTAAAACTTTTCTATAGAAAAAAATTTTGTAAAAATTCTCTACAAAAAGAAAATTTTTTAAAAATTCTCTACAAAAAGAAAATTTTTTAAAAATTGATAAAAATTCTCGAAAAAATACATTTGACATATTGTATCAATCTTTTTGTTAACATAATAATATTTTTCAAATAAAATCTGTTACATCTTTTACTTATATATCTCTATTATCCATCATGTCCCTGTAGTATTTTTCTATACAACACAAAAAACCTTCAACATACTTCTAGGCATAATACTGTCAACAACAAAATTTTTTCCATTTTTCTTTTATTCTTTCACTTGCGGTGTCTTGTTGAAAAGTGCATTGGATTGCATTTGGCAATGGGAAAAAACTATATAATTTTTCTTCCGTTTATTATGCTTCTTAGTGTGTCGGTGTGTGAGAAAAGAAACCTTTAAGCAGTTTTACCTTCACCCATACCTTGGTTGTTTAAACGATCTGCATTTTATTTCTTTCCCCTTTTATCTTTAACATTTGTAGAATTTTATTTGTGTTTTTTTCTTTAAGCTTGCTTTGGTATTTATTTTAGTTTTGAATTTACTTAACACTTTTTCTTTCTTTAAATCCTTTTTTACACAAATTTTACTGGTGTATGTAAATAATATGTGGCTTTTTTCAGATATATTTTTTAAGTATATTATGTCTTTTCGATTTCATGAAAAAGGGGACGGAGGGTGTATGACAAAGAACATTTTGCTATGATACCTTTAGTTTTTAAAACTTATGAAGTTAGTTTTCTGTTTGAAAAATAAGCTTAAAATGTTTTTTGAATTCCTATTGCATTTTCATAGTTTTTTTTTTAATACAAATTTATCTGTATTTTCTTTTTTGTTGTTGTTGGTTGCATGTTTGTTTTGTTAACACCACGAACAACTTTTACAAGTTTTAAGTGACAATAAGCACCTCTTGTTGTTGACGTGGATGCATTTTTTTCGCACAGTTTTTGTTGCTGTTTAATTCTACATTCTTTCACAAGACTGACAGTGGCATCATTTGTTACCAAACACAGCTTTATTATTGGAGAAGCAACAAAAACTAGATGAAAAAGTTAGCAAAACGACTGTAATCGGCAAAAGTGCACATAGAATGCTTTAAATAAATAAAATTTTAGATAAAAAGAAAATTAATAAAAAAATTTCCGAAAATAAAAATTATCGAAATTTTTTTACATATTAACATTTATTGAAAATTTTTGTAAAATTTCATATAAAAGAAAATTTATTGAAAATTTTCATATAAACAAAAAATTTATCGAAAACTTCCTATAAAAAGACAATTTATCGAAAACTTCCTATAAAAAGACAATTTATCGAAAATTTCATATAAAAAGAAAATTTATCGAAAATTTAATATAAAAAGCAAATTTATCGAAAAATTCATATAAAAAAAAATTTATCGAAAATTTCTATAAAAAGAAAATTTATCGAAAATTTCTATAAAAAGAAAATTTATCAAAAATTTCTATAAAAAGAAAATTTATCAAAAATTTCTATAAAAAGAAAATTTCTCGAAAAATTACTATAAAAAGAAAATTTCTCGAAAATTTACTATAAAAAGAAAATTTATTGGAAATTTACTATAAAAAGAAAATTTATCGGAAATTTTCTATAAAAAGAAAATTTATCGGAAATTTTCTATAAAAAGAAAATTTATCGGAAATTTTCTATAAAAAGAAAATTTATCGGAAATTTTCTATAAAAAGAAAATTTATCGGAAATTTTCTATAAAAAGAAAATTTATCGGAAATTGTCTATAAAAAGAAAATTTATCGGAAATTTTCTATAAAAAGAAAATTTATCAAAAATTTTCTATAAAACAAGAATTTATCGGAAATTTTCTATAAAAAGAGAATTTATCGGAAATTTTCTGTAAAAAGAAAATTTATCGGAAATTTTCTATAAAAAGAAAATTTATCGGAAATTTTCTATAAAAAGAAAATTTATCGGAAATTTTCTATAAAAAGAAAATTTATCGGAAATTTTCTATAAAAAGAAAATTTATCGGAAATTTTATATAAAAAGAAAATTTATCGGAAATTTTCTATAAAAAGAAAATTTATCAGAAATTTTCTATAAAAAGAAAATTTATCGGAAATTTTCTATAAATTTTCTATAAAAAATTTTTGGAAATTTTTTTATAAAAAGACAATTAATCTGAAATTTTTTTAAATTTTTCTATAAAAATAAAATTAATTGGAAATTTCTATAGAAAGAAAATTTTGTAAAAATCCTTTTAAAATTTCGATATAAAGAAAATTTATCGGAATTTTTTTACAAAAAAAAATTTATCTGAATTTTTTGAAAATTTTTTAAATTTTTAAAAAATTTCTCCATAAAAATTCATATTTATCAAAAAATTGATAAAAATAGTAATTTAAAAACCTTAAAAATTTATATTACTTTACTTATATAGTTCCTTCTATCTATACGACCTATTTGCCTTAAATACTGACAACTAACTTTTTATTTGCTGTTTGTATTTTTTTATTTGTTTTTTATTCAGTTTCTCATGCATATTTTACTTTTTATTTATTTTTATTTTTATTTCTATTTTGTATTTTATTTAGTTTTTGTTATTGTGTAAACCTTTAATGTAAAACTTTTTCTCCTGTAATGCAAAAGTTTTTCGATTAAAAGTATTATTTTGTATTATTTGTTTAAGATTTCGTTTTGAATAAGAAAATGATAAAACACACGGAAAACGGCAACAGTAACAACAACCAGTTTAACTAAATATACACAGTGCAACAAAAGCAAAAATGTGAACATGAAAATAAATAAATTAATTGTACCCTGCAGGCAAAACAGGATTTTGTATTCGTAAGATGTTTTAAATTTCGTTTCATTCTTAATTTACTCTCTCTTGTTTGTGATGTTTAAACAATAAACGCTTTTTAGATGATGAGGTTTTGTAATTACGCAGGTGTTGTGTTTGCGTTGTTGTAAGGGGGTAAAAGAGAAGCTCAACTCGGTAGGGTGGTAATTTGGTGGTATTTTGAAGAAGGGAAATTAAGGAAAATAATATTTTTGCATAACTCTTTGGATTCAAATTTGTTCTAAATCATTTCTAGTCTAGCTCAGTTCAGTTCTAGTTCAGTTCTAGATCAGTTCTAGTTCAATACTAGTTCAGTTCAAATTCAGTTCTAGTTCAGTTCTAGCTCAGTTCTAGTTCAGTTCTAGTTCAGTTCTAGTTCAGTTCTAGTTCAGTTCTAGTTCAGTTCTAGTTCAGTTCTAGTTCAGTTCTAGTTCAGTTCTAGTTCAGTTCTAGTTCAGTTCTAGTTCAGTTCTAGTTCAGTTCTAGTTCAGTTCTAGTTCAGTTCTAGTTTGTTTAGTTCAGTTCTAGTTCAGTTCTAGTTCAGTTCTAGTTCAGTTCTAGTTCAGTTCTAGTTCAGTTCTAGTTCAGTTCTAGTTCAGTTCTAGTTCAGTTCTAGTTCAGTTCTAGTTCAGTTCTAGTTCAGTTCTAGTTCAGTTCTAGTTCAGTTCTAGTTCAGTTCTAGTTCAGTTCTAGTTCAGTTCTAGTTCAGTTCTAGTTCAGTTCTAGTTCAGTTCTAGTTCAGTTCTAGTTCAGTTCTAGTTCAGTTCTAGTTCAGTTCTAGTTCAGTTCTAGTTCAGTTCTAGTTCAGTTCTAGTTCAGTTCTAGTTCAGTTCTAGTTCAGTTCTAGTTCAGTTCTAGTTCAGTTCTAGTTCAGTTCTAGTTCAGTTCTAGTTCAGTTCTAGTTCAGTTCTAGTTCAGTTCTAGTTCAGTTCTAGTTCAGTTCTAGTTCAGTTCTAGTTCAGTTCTAGTTCAGTTCTAGTTCAGTTCTAGTTCAGTTCTAGTTCAGTTCTAGTTCAGTTCTAGTTCAGTTCTAGTTCAGTTCTAGTTCAGTTCTAGTTCAGTTCTAGTTCAGTTCTAGTTCAGTTCTAGTTCAGTTCTAGTTCAGTTCTAGTTCAGTTCTAGTTCAGTTCTAGTTCAGTTCTAGTTCAGTTCTAGTTCAGTTCTAGTTCAGTTCTAGTTCAGTTCTAGTTCAGTTCTAGTTCAGTTCTAGTTCAGTTCTAGTTCAGTTCTAGTTCAGTTCTAGTTCAGTTCTAGTTCAGTTCTAGTTCAGTTCTAGTTCAGTTTCTAGTTCAGTTCTAGTTCAGTTCTAGTTCAGTTCTAGTTCAGTTCTAGTTCAGTTCTAGTTCAGTTCTAGTTCAGTTCTAGTTCAGTTCTAGTTCAGTTCTAGTTCAGTTCTAGTTCAGTTCTAGTTCAGTTCTAGTTCAGTTCTAGTTCAGTTCTAGTTCAGTTCTAGTTCAGTTCTAGTTCAGTTCTAGTTCAGTTCTAGTTCAGTTCTAGTTCAGTTCTAGTTCAGTTCTAGTTCAGTTCTAGTTCAGTTCTAGTTCAGTTCTAGTTCAGTTCTAGTTCAGTTCTAGTTCAGTTCTAGTTCAGTTCTAGTTCAGTTCTAGTTCAGTTCTAGTTCAGTTCTAGTTCAGTTCTAGTTCAGTTCTAGTTCAGTTCTAGTTCAATTCTAGTTTAGTTCTAGTTCATTTCTAGTTCAATTCTAGTTCAGTTTTATTTCGGTTTTGATGTATTGTTTCATTAAGTGGCGTATTTTTTCTCAACTGTTTTAACCTTAAAAAAACTTTCACTTTTAATCTCAATTGCAAAACAAAAAATATTTATAAATTATTCTTTGTCTTTTTTCTGCATAATTTAATAAACTCAACTTTAGTTAACAACAATTTTCTTGCCATATCAAAAAATCAACTTTATTTAACCGTTTATAAACATACTTAACCACATTTATAGAATTCCGAACAACAAAATAACGAAAAAAATTTTTTTCGAAAAATAAAAATTCACTTTATATACAAATAATTCTATTTTTTCGGTATGCGTGTTGATAAAGGTAAAATGATAAAAAAAATAAATTGTATTCTCTAAGGACCAACCAAATAGAATTTTGTGTTGTCATTAAACAACAAAACAATTCCAAAAACCGAACCTAACCAATGCTGCCAAGTCAAGCCAAACCAAGCTAGAACAGTCGTTGAGTTTAGCTAGTCAGACAGTCAGAGAAACAAATAGCAAATCCGGTCAACAGCAAAAATGTTCGAAAAAACTGAAACGAGCTGAACATTTTATTATAAATCCGTATGGTTGACCAAAATTGTATTTTCCAATTGTTTTTTTTTTTTTGTTTTTGCTTTAAATTTTTGTTTTGTTGGGTTTTTTTGCTGCTGCTGCTGTTATATTTGTATTTTTCGTCCTCTAATCCCTCAGTTGTTAGTAACTACTGTCGGCATGTTGTTCTAGATTTAGAGCAGAACATTGTTTTTCACTTTCTCTTGGTTCTTGTATTTTATTTTTCTACATACTGTCAGTATCTGTCTGTCGTTGTGTGTGGCAGTTTCACTAAGGGTAGATGTGTTGGTATGTATAAATTCATTGTGTTTTGAACAACATTGTTTCAAATTTTTGTTTGTTATGTGAGTGAGAGTTTTCCTCGGCTTTTACTATTTTATACAAGGAAAACTTTTCTAACAACTATATAGAAGCATAAAAAATACAAAACTCTGGCAATATGTCTAAGCCTATTGTAGGAGAAAAAATAATACAAACTTACATACATACAGTGAAAGCCGAATAACAATATTTATAAATTTCTTCCTTTTTTCAGAACAGAAATTTCCTTTTCTAACGGGTTCCACTGTTAATATGCATGTCTGCTTATATTAGTTTATGTTACAGTTTTAATTTTTATCTTGTTTTCTTCTAATTTTTTGTTGTTTTATTTCCAATTTAAATACTATTGAAGTGACGCATGTTTAAATAGTATGGATGTGTTGCAAGGACCAAGTCTGAAAAATAGCACATCTTTGTTTTTTTATTTTCTATTTAGAATTTTCATTTCTAAAGTTTTATGTTTTTCTGTAAAAATTTTTTATGCACATTTATTTGGTTTTACTTTTCATTTTGCTATTTTGTGTTTATTGTATTGTGAAAGTATTACAAGAATTTCTTCTCTCAGTTTGACCTAAATTCTTATTAGCGCGAAATTTTTGTGGTTACTTAAAGTGCCATTTACATTTAGAAGCCTTTTGCTTAATTAAGTTTTTTTTTTCTCTGTTAACTATGACTTGATAGAGAAGAAAAAGTTAATTTGTTGTAATTAATATAATTAAAATTAATGGAATTTTTTGGAAATTTCAAAATGATACTACATAATTTGGATATTTCGAAGCTATTAATGAGGTTAAAGATTTTAGGAAAAATTTTTCTAAACAAGCTGACTGTATAGTAAACAGCAACACAATACACTGTACTATAGTTCAAACTATAATACTGTAGTACATAGTCCAGATAAAAGACTAGTCAATATAAAGTCTACTCCATTGTCTGGACTATAATGTAGTCTACAGTCTTGTCGAAAGTCATATCTAAAGTCATTCTATAAACTATGCTATTATCTAGTCTATAGTAAATCTATATTTTAATCGGTAAACTAGCCTTAAGTTAGTCTATATTATAACATATAGTCTAGTCTATAGTGTAGTTCATAGATTATAGTCTAGTCTCTAATATAGTTTATAGACTAGTCATTATTCTAGTCTATTGTCTAGTCTTTAACCTAGCTTATAGTCCATTCTACTTATATTCTAGTCTATTGTATAGTCTATACTTCAGTCTATTCTAGTCTATTGTCTAGTATATAGTCTCGTCTATAGTCTAGTCTATAGTCTAGTCTATAGCCTAGTCTATAGCCTAGTCTATAGCCTAGTCTATAGTCTAGTCTATAGTCTAGTCTATTCTATAGTCTATAGTCTAGTCTATAGTCTAGTCTATAGTCTAGTCTATAGTCTAGTCTATAGTCTAGTCTATAGTCTAGTCTATAGTCTAGTCTATAGTCTAGTCTATAGTCTAGTCTATAGTGTAGTCTATAGTCTAGTCTATAGTGTAGTCTATAGTCTAGTCTATAGTCTAGTCTATAGTCTAGTCTATAGTCTAGTCTATAGTCTAGTCTATAGTCTAGTCTATAGTCTAGTCTATAGTCTAGTCTATAGTCTAGTCTATAGTCTAGTCTATAGTCTAGTCTATAGTCTAGTCTATAGTCTAGTCTATAGTCTAGTCTATAGTCTAGTCTATAGTCTAGTCTATAGTCTAGTCTATAGTCTAGTCTATAGTCTAGTCTATAGTCTAGTCTATAGTCTAGTCTATAGTCTAGTCTATAGTCTAGTCTATAGTCTAGTCTATAGTCTAGTCTATAGTCTAGTCTATAGTCTAGTCTATAGTCTAGTCTATAGTCTAGTCTATAGTCTAGTCTATAGTCTAGTCTATAGTCTAGTCTATAGTCTAGTCTATAGTCTAGTCTATAGTCTAGTCTATAGTCTAGTCTATAGTCTAGTCTATAGTCTAGTCTATAGTCTAGTCTATAGTCTAGTCTATAGTCTAGTCTATAGTCTAGTCTATAGTCTAGTCTATAGTCTAGTCTATAGTCTAGTCTATAGTCTAGTCTATAGTCTAGTTATATCTAGTCTATAGTCTAGTCTATAGTCTAGTCTATAGTCTAGTCTATAGTCTAGTCTATAGTCTAGTCTATAGTCTAGTCTATAGTCTAGTCTATAGTGTAGTCTATAGTCTAGTCTATAGTGTAGTCTATAGTCTAGTCTATAGTCTAGTCTATAGTCTAGTCTATAGTCTAGTCTATAGTCTAGTCTATAGTCTAGTCTATAGTCTAGTCTATAGTCTAGTCTATAGTCTATTCTATAGTCTAGTCTATAGTCTAGTCTATAGT
The DNA here is from genome assembly GCF_022045245.1 of Lucilia cuprina. NCBI lineage: Eukaryota > Metazoa > Arthropoda > Insecta > Diptera > Calliphoridae > Lucilia > Lucilia cuprina. The sequence goes on along the minus strand of NC_060953.1, from coordinate 49,834,058 downwards.
CTAGTCCATAGTCTAGTCTATAGTCTAGTCTATAGTCTAGTCTATAGTCTAGTCTATAGTCTAGTCTATAGTCTAGTCTATAGTCTAGTCTATAGTCTAGCCTATAGTCTAGTCTATAGTCTAGTCTATAGTCTAGTCTATAGTCTAGTCTATAGTCTAGTCTATAATCTAGTCTATAGTCTAGTCTATAGTTCAGTCAATGGTAGTCCATAGTCTAGTTTTTAGTCCAGTCTATAGTGTAGTCTATAGTATGGTCTGTAGTTGTTTCTATATTTTAGTCTACAACCTTTTTAGCGTCTAGTCTAAAATCTTGAGATATTGGGATAATTGGCTCCTAAAAATATGCAGCCATTTTAATTAAGAAAATTTTCGCACTTTTATAATTATAAAATAAGTTTAATGCATAAGAAAAAGTATGCAAAGGTTTTGGTTAAAATGTATTTTTTTGTAAAAAAATTGTAGCATTACTTATGTATCCTGTCGAATCTTGCCACAAATTAAATTACAGTAATTATGCCCAAAAGTAGGCTTAATATTTTTAAAAACGGTTTAAGTTTTTATTTGCATATGTATGTATTTATGTCAACAATTTGAGTTTAACCACAAATTTTATGTTTTACACGTATGCGGCAAATGTTTTAACACATACCAATGCATTTTTAACAAATACATATACAGTTATGCTTTAACACAAAAAGCAACACACATTTGGTGTTTTACACAACATTGCATATTTACAAAACATTAAGTTTTTATAACTTCCTTTTTTTGAAATTTTTACATCTGCAGGTGAAAGTATATAATTGTTTTCCTTTTACATATTTTGAAGTTTAATTGTATTTTTATACACTTAGTTTCCCTTAACATTTTGATACGTTTTGTTTAACCTCTTTTTGTTTAAGTTCATTTTTCCTCTATATTTTGGTATTTCAATTGTACATTATAGATTTTCAAATTGCATGAAAATTGAAAATAACAAAAAGATTTAATATAAGTGTTAAAAGCAAACCGAAGAACTACTACTCAAAACTAATGCAATTTTATTACTTGCACCAATAGTTACATTAAGCTAAATTAAAGCAGCTAAAAAAAAGAAATCAACTGCAAATCGGTTAAAATAATAGATTTTAAACGAAAAAAAAGAAATAAGAACAGAAGAGGGTGCGAATAACAAAATGTAAAATAATATTAAATCTAAATTCTCCTAAAAGTATTCCCTACTTTTACATACAAAACAACTACTATACATTACAATGTATTGTGAAAGTACTAGATTTTGCAGTAGTGTAGCTTTGGTTTTAAGAATCTGATTATAGTATTTTACAATTGTTTTGGTGATTTGGGAATGAAATGAAAGGTTTCAATGTGACACTATTTTATTTTCTCTCTATCTTAATGTAGTTTAATGGTCCCTCTACAGTATTGCATGTAAACCAAACGGAAAAGCCTGAGGAGAGGGTAAAAATTAAATAAAATAAAATCAAAATACTAAAATGGCCCGAATAAGAGCAAGAGAAAGGAAGTGTGGCATTAAAAAAAACAAAAAGCTTTATAATCAAAAAGTATTAGGAAATGTAAGGTTTTATGGTTTTAAGTGTCCAAAGTATTTTATGTATTAAGAGCAGATGAAGTAGAAACCAACAAAGTATGGCTAGAGAATTTATTTATACATATTCGTGTTACATACATATGTGCATATAAATTATAGTAAATGTGAATAGAAAAATATTTATTTATACAACGGTTTGCGGAAAAAGAAAGCTGCAAATGTAGTTAATAGCTTGACTTACTTGTGATCATGCTCTTTTCTAACCTCAACGTAAGAGTCTATTTCAAATCGTTTTTGTATTAGGACCGTGACTCTTTAAAATATCCACATATTCCACTAATCAATCCAGCATAAAGAGCCATTACCAAGCCTTATGTAAAAATTAACTTAAATTCTTTCCACTTTATTCTCTCACATTTCCAGAAATATGTATGTATTTCTGAAAAGTTTTCTATTATGAAGAAAATTTTTAACCACATAACAATTTAAATAACAACTTTATAAAGCGAAAAACTTTTACATCAAAGTTTACAATTCTGTCTATATTTGCCTGTAATGAATGAAAGGCAAATTTTTACACTTTTATTTACATATATATATGTATGTATGCATGTAAAGAAATAAAACATTATAACTTTATTATTAAAATGTTTCTTCTAAATTGCCACAATAAAATGAAAATATGTTATGATGTTGGAAAGAAAAAGTTAATAGGAAAACATAAGCATCTTATGATGTGTTTGCAAATTATGAGAAAAATATATACATATGTACATATACACAAGAAAATATGTATGTATGTATAAAAAATTAAAACACCAAGCTGGAACGAAAAGTAATTTTTTTTTGTGTCTTTGTCATGACATGAATGAAGTGTTGGATATGAAATGATTATGAGATTATAAAAACAAGTCACGGTTAACGGCAGAGTCGTCGATTTGAACTGAAGACTAGACTATAGTTAAGGCTATAAAGTTGTATGTAGCTAACGCTATGATGGACTGATTGACAGTATGAACCAAAACTATAGTTTAGTCTTAAAACCAGACTAGACTATATACTATATTATAGACTAGACTAGAGACTAGCCTATAGACTAGACTATGAACTAGACCATAGACTAGACTATAGACTAGACTATGGATTTAACTAAAGACTATATATAGATTAGACTGTAGACTATACTATAGACTAGACTAAAGACTAGACTATAGACTAGACTATAGGCTAGCCTATAGACTATACAATAACAAGACTATAGAGAAGATTGTAGCCAAAATTAAATACTAGACTATATCGACTACACTATAGTCTACACTTTATTCTAGACTATAGACTAGACTATAGACTAGACTATAGACTAGACTATAGATTAGACTATGGACTAGACTATAGACTAGACTATAGACTAGACTATAGACTAGACTATAGA
>NC_060953.1:49829889-49830977 GCF_022045245.1 Lucilia cuprina | reverse complement strand
TTGTAATAATAATTTGAATCAAATAAAAAAATAAAGCTGTAAGTTTAGTGGTTTCTTTTTTATAAACATATATGTATGTTAAGAATTTTTCGATCTCACTCCTTAGTACTTATATAGTTATTTTGGAACACAATGAAATTTTTACAATTTTATATTTTTTTTATATTTATATTTACAACAATATAAACCATAAACAATAACAAACTATATTTCTATTAAATATTTTGCAAGTAACTGTGCATAAGTAAATGTTTTGCTTATTTGTTTGGGTGTGAGTGTATGTATGTGTGTGTTTCTTTGTAAATTCTAAAGGATTTTATTTGTTTAGGATACAGTGAGTCTCAAATAATAATAAGCACAAGCAGAGGAAGTGAAAACTAAATGTAAATATTTACTAGGTCTTTAAATATTTGTTACCTTTTAAGTTATTAATTTTTAAAGAAAATATTTAAAGAAACCAAACGTCATTGGGTTGAGTTGGGTTTTATTATAGCAAGTTTTTTTTCAAAATAAATATTTATGACAAGGGTTGTCAGAATATTATATTATAAGAAATATTAATCTAATATTAAGAATTAGGTTTTCTCTTGTATATAACATATCAAATAAATTAATTATAATTTTGTCCCCAAAATTTTCTTTTTCACTGTTTAAAGTTAAAGATTTAACATTACAAAATTTACCTTCGTTATTCTTGCCTTAAGTCTTTGTATTGTTGTTAATCTATAAATAGTTATCGAAATTTATGTTTTCGATAATATATAGAGTAGCAACAACAACATAGCAATTAAAAAGTTATTTACAATCTGATAAATTATAAACATTTAAATGTTAACTTGTTTAAAAAATATTAAATAGTTTAAAAGTGTTAAAAATACAGTTTTAACAGGTAAAATGCTAAAATAAAGTATTTTGTAAAAGTAATAAAAAATTAACTTATTAAATTTCAAAAATATTAAGAACAGATTTTCCTAATTTTCTGTTCAGTTCTAGTTCATTTCTAGTTCAGTTCTAGTTCAGTTCTAGTTCAGTTCTAGTTCAGTTCTAGTTCAGTTCTAGTTCAGTTCTAGTTCAGTTCTAGTTCAGTT
>NC_060953.1:49817124-49829789 GCF_022045245.1 Lucilia cuprina | reverse complement strand
TATAGACTAGACTATAGACTAGACTATAGACTAGACTATTTACTAGACTATAGACTAGACTGTAGATTAGGCTATAGACTACAATACATACTTGACTATAGACTAGACTACAGAACATACAATAGACTAGACTATAGCCTAGACTATTGAGTAGACTATATCCTAGACTATAGACCAGACTATAGACTAGACAATGGACAAGACTAAATAGTAGACGATAGACTTAACTGTGGTCTAGACTATAGACTAGACCATTATCTAAACCATAGACTGGGCTAAAGACTATAGATTATAAACAAGATTGTAGACTAGACTATAGACTAAACTATAGAGTTGGCTATAGGCTAGACTACAGAGCATACAATAGACTAGATTATTGACTATTTATTTACTCAGGAGGCACAGGTGTAGTTTAAGTAAGTAGCATAAGTATTCATATATGCAAACAGTCGCATCATTATCAACATCATAAATGAAATGAAACGTTTTTGTTATTTTTGTTTTTTACTCTTACTTTCACAAGTATTTTACGTGAGTGTGAATTAGTAAAACTTGTGAGTTTTTAAGACTATGACTTAATGAAAAGATGATTGTGAATACAAACGTACACAACTAAACTCACATATAATATGCACATGAAAACTCACTTCCTTTATATATAACTACAAGCTTACATATAAAACTTACATACACTACACTTATATATGTATGTATGTAATTATGTATGTCTTGATTTTTGTCTAAATATTTTCAAATGTCTATATTTCTATGTGTTTGAGTGCTGCTTTCCAAGTGTTTATTATCATTTTGCATTTTACTTAAGAAGTCCCAAACTCTTCTACATAACTCCCAAAGGCATACAGAACATATGTAAGATAAAAACAATTAGAACATTTTTTTTGGGCGTAATTTGTGTAAATTTTTTTGTTTTATTTTATTTCTTGCTTTTTTGATTCAGTTTTTTTTCGTCTTGTCTCTGGCTCAACGCATGTTCTTACTAAATATTTACACTCAATTAAAAGATAATTTGTAAATAGCTTAAAAACATTAAAATCCTTTTGATGTAACGCTGTCTGTCTGCTTGGTGGAGGAGGTTTCGGAAGGAGTACCTACGTATGATGTTAAAGTTGTGTTGTAGGTGGTGGAAGTTTTTTGTCTGTTTGACTAATATGGATTAGTTGTAAAAGTTCGTAATTATACTTTTAATGCCAAAGTATTTAGGTAACACTGATTGTAGGATATATTTATTTTAATTTGGATATAAGTTTGTAATGTTTGAGACGTAGGAATGTGTGTTATGATTATTAATGAATAAAATGAGTTGTAAAAGATAATTCTTCGAAATGGATTTTTTTTTTCAATATTGTAACAAGCTTAGATAGTTATACTTAAGTAGTATGTGAACAAGTTTTCTTATGTATGTATTTATTTTCATTACAGTCTAAAAGTATGCCTTGTTTTTAAACTACATAGACATTGAACAAACAAATTCTTAGAATATTCTTGAAAATGAAAGCTCTCTAATGAATTGTGAAATATTTTTAAGCTAAATGTTATTTATTTAATAGTATTCAATTTATTTATATATCTCTAACATTTTAACCCTCTGTGATGGACAGATAAAACAAATCCTCTAAACTATTACTTAATAGTTAGAAAAGTTTTTACAAACATTTTATACAATAAAACTATTCCATTCTATCTTCCCAGTGACCAGCAATAGTATCTACACACACAATCCATCATTGTCTAATAAATTTCACTTAGTTTCTTTGTATGTTTATGTTTTTGTATACTGGTATGTGTTTTAATTAAAATTAAACATGTCTTCATCTCAGATTTTTCATTAAACGGCATTTGATGTTAAACTTTTTTCCCCTACAACATACATACATGTCCACTACAACTCATTATATGGGAATTTGTATACACACATACCTCTGGATATTTGTTTGAGAGAATGTGTGTGTGTAGATGTCCTTTTTTTTTTGTATAAAGCAACAATGATTAGTATTCATGTACATCTACTGCAAAATACTATTTGTCCAACAAAAATATTCAATTTTTATTCATACAATGAAATAAGAAGGATTTTTGTTAAAAACTTTATTTTTTTCTATTTTGTGTAGATTTTTGTATGTGAGTACAAAAATATACTGATTAGACAAATATACATGGTAAAATGTATATGTGTGGGTTTGTTTACATGGGGTATATGCTAAAATTACAAATGTAATTTCAGTTTCTCTGTATATTGTTTGCAAGTACCCAGTAGTTTTACAAGCAGTCTAGCTGTCTCCTTTGGTTAGGAATTTTTCATAAAGTTAAGTGTCTGCTTTGTCGCTTTTTATACAACAAGAGTAAATTGATACTTGTTGTTCCCAAGACAGCTATGGATTCTATACAATAAACTATTATTTGTTTTACTGTACCCTAGTAAGCAGTTATTTAACTTATTACTTGTAATTACTTCTACAATAAGTAATAAAAAAAGTACAACTTCCTTCTAAAACCTACTTGCACACATATGAAATTTTTTTGAATCTGTAATCAGATCAAAACTTCAGGGCTGTTTAAATGTACCTATGTATACATATTTATGTGTGAGTGTGTTTTTTTCTTCATATGAATTTATGAAATAATTTTTTTTTTTCAGATTAAGTTTAATTTGAAAGTATAATTAAGTAATTTCAATAAAGCTTGTAGCAAAATTGTATAACATTATGGTATTTAGTTCAAATTTGTTTTTCTTATATTTTTCTTTTACGTAATCGAAGAAAATTCTATATATATGGAATAGAATTGTAAATGTATAGGTAAAATGAATTTTAATAGAAATAATTGTTTATTTATATATATGCATATATAGTTAATCACAATTTTAATTGAACATTCAAATTTTTCAAATTGTTTTAAATGGAAAATTTATTAAAATTATTAATTAAAAGAAAACTTAAAAATAATGTAATTGTTATTTTATAATTGAAAAAAAAGACAAACAAACAATGATTACATTTTTATCAGAATCGACTTCACATTCTCTCTAGAACAACGTAAAAAAACCTATACAACTCGATTTAACTCAATATAAACCAGTAAGAATTTTATATTGGACTGTGCCGAATCTTATATAAATTTCACCATGATGGGTTAAAAACAACAGCCAGTACCAAAAAGTCCTCTTTTACAGGTTATCACTTATATCGAGCTCAATATGCTTAATTACATATTTCTACGTTCAATATTATAGAAAATTCAAAAAAGTAACTTTTGAAAAACGAAAAAATACTAAAAAGCTGACTTTTTTCAATTCTTACCTAAATCCGACTCTACATTTTTAAAAAAAGTACCTTTTGTAGAACGTAAAAGTACCAAAAGCTACCCATTTATGTGTTCTCGTCTAATCCGTGCACTACATATGTACTTAATTTCATGTTTCTATGTTCATTACTATGGAAAACTCAAAAAGTACCTTTTGTGGAACGAAAAAGTACCAAAAGGTCCCCTTTTTTGAGGTCTCGTCTAATCCGGGCTCTAAATATGTACTGAATTTCATGTTTCTATGATCATTACTATAGAAAACTCAAAAAGTACCTTTTGTAGAACGAAAAAGTACCGAGCTCTATATACATAATTTAATGTTCCAATAAAAACACTTTAGCGCTGCTCTCGTTCTGCTACTCTTGCTCTGCTTTGTTTTTAGAAACAAGTGTACGATAACAAAATTTACCGTATGGTTATGTATTCTGCCAGTTTTGGGAAATTTTTAGAGGTTGTCTCGGTTTTTTGCTCATATCTCCCTTGTTCATGGACCGATTTTGCTGATTTTAAATAGCGATCTTCCCAAAAGCATGACTAACAGAATTATTGAAGAATTAGATCTCGCCGATATTTGCTGATTTTAACAAACATGCAGACAGACGGACATGGACTCCGCTATCTATAAGGATCCATAATATATGTACTTCATAGAAACTACACGAAGGCTTGTTAAAATGTAGCTAACACTTAAATTTCTTAAACTTGTTAATTTTTTTTTCTCAAGCATACAGTTCGACTAAGATTAAAATTATTCGTAAATTCAAATATTTTTTTCTTTCTTTCTTTGGCTTTGGTATGTTTATTTTGTCTAAGCTCCAAATAAATTCTTATGATAAAATATGTATAAATTCTTATATAAACACGGAAATTGGCATCGTTTAAAGTGTGCCACTTAAGCAAACTTCTACTTAAGCTGCAACTTCTGTTTCTTTTATCCTTTTTTATACACTTTACCTTCATGAGCAGGGTATATATAAGTTGGTCATTCCGTTTGTTATTTCCACAATTTTGGATTCTTATGGATAGTGTAGTCGATTAAGCCATGACTTTCCGTATCTTTGTCTGTCTATCTGTTTATAAATCTCTTTTCCAAATCTACAATAATACTGTTAGACATGGTTTCGAGGAGCTTCCGTTTTTAAATTTAACAAAATCCACTCATAAATAATGGAGTTACGAGAAAAAATCCGAGACAAGCTCTAAAAATTTTATAAAAAACAATAATTTTCTAAAAGACTATGGTGAAGGGTACATAAAATTCGGCCAAGGTGAATAACTTCTTTCTTGTATCCTATTCATTTCTTTTTTTTCATATAAACTTGCTGAACTCCTTTTGCTAGCAGCACTCCAAGAAGTGGCAGCAAACTGTTGAGGAGCCATAAAGTGTGCGATTTTTTCTTGTTGTTTCTTAACAATGTTGCATGTTGCAGATGTCGTTGTTATTTCAGTTCCTTTTGTTGTTTTTATTTCCACATAAAGTTGACATTTCTTTAACAGAACTAATGTAAAGTTTTAAATAAAAAATAATTTATTACATTGCAAGTGGGAGAGAAAAAAATAGAAAATTATTAAAATATTTAGCGGCATTTTTTAACATGAAAAGTTCATTGAAATAAAAAAGATTGTCAACATAATGTTATTTTCTAAGAAAGCTTGTCAGCACATTAGCTTTGGGGCTTAAGTAGAGGTTTAAAATGAAGCTTAAGAGTGAAAAAAGAATATAAAAACGAATACACGTAACTCAAAAGGCTAGATTATCAAAAAAAGCTAGCCTATAGACTGACTATAGACTAGATAATAGATTATACTATGATAGACTATACTATAGCATACATTCAAGACCTGAATATACTTTAGGCTAGACTATATAGTATACTGTAGACTAGACTATAAACCATACCATTAACTAGATTATAGGCTAGACTATAGACTAGACTATAGACTAGACTATAGACTAGACTATAGACTAGACTATAGACTAGACTATAGACTAGACTATAGACTAGATTATAGACTAGACTATAGACTAGACTATAGACTAGACTATAGACTAGACTATAGACTAGACTATAGACTAGACTATAGACTAGACTATAGACTAGACTATAGACTAGACTATAAATTAGACTATAGACTAGACTATAGATAAGACTATAGACTAGAGTATAGACTAAACTTTAGGCTAGACTATAAACTATAAACTAACTATAAATTAATAAACTGGGCTGTAAACTAGTCATTGTAATAGAGTAAACTATAAAAATAATAAAATTTTGTAGCAATAACTAAATATTTGATTGCTGCGATCAACACATTGAGCAATATCCTTTAGTAGTTATGAAGTGTATGACGTAAATTTATACCACAACTGTTTTTTAGATAAACGAACTTCATGGAATATTTATGCAAAAATTTAACATTTATATTTTTTTACTAACAATCCTAAAAACAAAATTTATACATTCTTATTTAAGTCAAGGTTCTATATTTATGTATGTTAACAAGAAAATATTTAACAAAAAATCTTTGTTGAAAAAAAAAATAATAAAAAATCCTACAAATATTTGTTTAACAATTTTCTTCAGAGAACATTTTTAGCTTAACTTTTTTTCTACTCGGGCATAATATTTCGTATTTATTTCATTTTTTTTTTTCTTTTAACATAAATATTTTTAATGTTTTAACTTAAATTCGTAACCTTGACTAAGAAATAAGATGTGCATTTATTCTTAGTGCTTGAGTGAGGAAAAATAAAACTTACGGCTTTATACTGATGTGGGATTTTTTTTTTCTACAGCTTAAATCTACCTCAAATATTTTCATTTTATATGTGCAGATATAGTAAAAGGTATAAAATTTCTTTTTAAAGAAGAAAATATATAAAGGAGAAAGATAAAAAAAACTAAAAATATGCAATAATTTTAAGAGTGGATTTAGGCAAATTGGAACTAGGTAAAAGATCTTCATATTGTAAACTTTGAGTTAAATTTAAGAAAATTGCACAATTTGATAATTTTTCTTTGATCTTAGGTGTATTATTCCAATTTTCTAGAAAAGCATCTTTATTTTTGAAAATGTTCGCTTTAAACTTCATTGAAGTAAATACAAAGTTTGAGTCCTTATACTGCAAGCAATTGCAGATATTTATGTGCATTCCATGGAAAAAGAAAATAACAGAAAAGCATTTTGAATTTTACTTTAACTTTATTTTGTAAACTACATATTTTTATGTATGTACTATATAAAGAAATTCTTTAGTTTTACTGCAATTCACGAACAATGAACTCAATTACGATGGCAAATTGTAAAACTGGTAGAATAAGAAATTTAAACGAAAATATTAATATCTGTCTTAAAAAATTGATACTTAACCATAAAGGTAACAAACACCAGAAACAAAATAATGTAAACTGAATACTCCAAAAAATTTTTTACTTTACACAAATAAACTATATCTTATTATATAAGTACATATACATATATAAATGTATTTATTTTTCTTCTTCTCACTCACAACTCTTTCTAACAGAAGCTATTTATTATAAATATATAATTTTTATTATTTATTTATAACTTTTGTAATAAGCATGATGTTTTTGTTCCTTAATTAGTCTAGACGACTTTTGCTCCATTTCCTTTTCCTTTGCAAAAGGGGCAGGTTGTATTTTTTTTCAGCTCACCGTTTTTTATTGTTTTTTCTGCGAATTTTTAATAAGCTAAAGAAATTTTGTTTTTTTATTTCCATAAGAATAAATAAAAAATAAAACACGAAAGCATGACTGCAAAAGACTGGCATTAATATATACGTATGTAGGAGAAAATTATCAAATCGTTTAAACGTACACATATACACATTTTAGTCTACAGTTTGTATATTTAATACTAAAAGACATTTTTTGGTAGTCTAGTTCAGTTCTAGTTCAGTTCTAGTTCAGTTCTAGTTTAGTTCTAGTTCAGTTCTAGTTCAGTTCTAGTTCAGTTCTAGTTCAGTTCTAGTTCAGTTCTAGTTCAGTTCTAGTTTAGTTCTAGTTCAGTTCTAGTTCAGTTCTAGTTCAGTTCTAGTTCAGTTCTAGTTCAGTTCTAGTTCACTTCTAGTTCAGTTCTAGTTCAGTTCTAGTAATATTGTCTAAGGAATTTTAAGATTGTAAACCTTAAATGATCAAGGGGCGTATGATTTTTTTTAATATCTATCATACGCACTGGCTTTTTCAAATGCTAAAATAACTTTTGAATGTTTGCATTTGAGACGTATGATTTATATAATATCAATCATACGTAATAAATAAGTTAATTTCAAAGCATTTATTTCATAGAAATAAATTGTTTTCTAACAATCAACTTTATATAGTTACCATTCGTAGAAATATTCTTCAATAATATATTTTTGAATAAAAAACTTTTAGTTTATTGTTAAAACTATTACATATTTTTGCCTTCACTATTATTAAAATTTATATAAGTAGCACGAAAAAAAACTGCGTATAGTCATGTAACTATAAAGCACACTGAACTCATCGTTAAACAAAACATGTACAAGTTTTATTTTTTTAACTTAATTTACGTTCGTTGTTATTCTATAAAAACATTTTCGGTAGTTTTTTTTTGGAAATATCTGATTTTTTTTATTTTGTTTTTGTATAAACAACGTAATTATCAACTTAATTTTTAGTGTAGTTTGCTTTTATTTTGGTTTATTTTCTTTTAACTAGAAAAGAAAATAATATAAAAATAAAACAACAAAATTAAAACAAGTAAGTTTTCTAAAGTTGTAATTAAGAATACTAATTAGCAGGGCAAAAATAAAAGCAACAATAAACATTTGTGTCCATATAAAAACATAGTTAGATGTCTGAATATGGAGAGAAGCGAACAGAAAGACTTCAAGATTTTAAGCGGGAGATGTAAAGAATGAGAAAAATCTCAAAATATTTAAAATAAATAATAATTTCTAGTTAATTTAATTTATTTTATTTTACATTTTATTATTTGAGTTGCAAAACCGATTTAAATTGCACTTCTTTCACTGATTTTTCATTCTAAAATAAAAGTTTTTAAAGTTGTTTTTTAAAAACTGATTTTATTGTAAAAATTTTTTTTACTGCAGAATTGTATATTTTTTGAACAATTGAAAAAGTGTTATTTCATTGAAAAACTGATAATTCAAAATAAAAAAAAAATCATTGAAAATTAGATTTTCTGAATATTATATTTAATCAACTCTTAAACTATCTTTTAAAATCTATTTTCACTCAAAAATTTATAAAATCCTATTTATTTTTGATCTAGCAATACTTATTGTTAATAAGAATGTTTATTTGTTCAACTTTTACATAAAATAATTATTTCCAACTATTTCTTTTAATTTTTTTTTTTTTTGCAAATGGGAAAAAAGCCAAAAGAAAAAAGTACCAAGATTAATAGACAACAATAAAGAATTTAAATAAAGACATTTCCTTCCTATAGTGTTCTGCAGAAAACTAGGATAAACACACATACTTACGTACAAAAACAACAAAAGACAACATTTCAAAATACTTATACTTAAGTAGTAAAAAAGTATGTAGTTGATATGCGTATTGTAATACAGTAGTAAAGTAAAATTCTTTTTTAAAAAAATAGTTTTAATCCATTTAACCAATTCGTCAAGAAAAAAACAAAAACGTTTTCTTTTATAATTTGACAATTTCTCAAAATTTTCTTACTTTGCAAAATTTTTTACTCCAAAAGGTTTTAAAATTGGTTTTATGAAAAGTTGTTGTACAAAAGATTATAGAAAAATGTTAATGTTAATTTCTCATTTTCTTCCTTTTGCTATGTTCACATTTCTTTGGCTTAATTTCCATGTATTTCTTTACTTGTTTCCAGGAGTCTGTGTAATAAGGTTGTTTAGTTTTTCCAAAAAAATTTAAATTTTTATTCGAAAAATTTCAAATATTTCTAAAAATATACTATTCCATTAATTTCTATTTCAATTTTATTCGGGTTTATGTCTTATGTCAAATATTAGATTAAACTAAAAAATTAAAACAAAATGTACCACCCTAATATAACTTTATCTTATGCCATTCACTTATGAGTACGTTTACAAGTAAGTAGTAACAACACCTGCTGTTGTAAGCTTATACGTAAATACTTCCAATTGTTAAAACGGAAATCGCGAAAGTAGTTTCATTATACAATTCTCAACTATAGAAGGTTTTTTTTTAAATATAACTTTTACATTTGCTCCCATCAGCCTGCGCAAGTACGTAAGTTAAACAATACGTTTGTATAGCAACATAACTTCTTCTTAAGTTTGTTCCATGCAATGACGAAGATGATAATTTGAAATAATAAATAGTTATCTGGTTCTCAGGATGTGAGCAAAGTAGCGCTAAAAATTACATGTAAGAAGTCATAGTCGGAGGAGGCCGACCACATAATACCCTACACCTGTATACGAATAAAATATGATTAAGTTTTCATAATAAAGCATTTAAGTTGAATTGTACGTTGCCTCTGCTATACTTAAGCCATTTATTGTTTAATAAAACTGTGGATATTTAAGTAAAATTTTTATGGGGGCTTTTTATAGGGTCTAGGGTAAATGAGGACTTATGATTATAAAGTTCTATTCAGGGGTTCAGTTGTATGGGCCCAGTTGAAATATAGGACGATCTTAACCATTTTCAACAAGCTTTTCCATGGGGGCAAATAATATCATGTACCAAATTTCATTGAATTATTTTAAATTGCGACCTGTAGTTTGATTACAAGCGTTACATGGACGGACGGACAGACGGACATAGCTAAATCAACTCAGAGTATTATTCTGAAGTGGGGATCGGTTCAGATCGGTTTTTATACCCTTAAGTGCTGTAGGGTATAAAAACTACAAGCTAACGAGATCTGTTCTTAGCATTCATTGAATTATTTTAATCTGATGCAGCAACGTTAACTAAAAAAGCTTTTTCTTTTAATAAAACATCATGAAATTTGTTTTAATCGACTTCACTATTGTTGTACTATAACATCAACTATTTTATAATTTAATTATTTTCTTTAAAAATGTCAATATTTATTAAATATTTTTCTTCTATCCAATCTCTTTATCTCTCAATACATGTATGTTTTGTTGCTTTATCTCTTTATACATGTACGTTTCATAGCTCTATATAGTTAATAGATTATGTAGATTTTGTAAATAATTTTTAAGCTTATTTTGGTTTTAATATTTATTAATATTTTATAATCACACATAAAATTTTTCCTAAATATTTTACGTATAAATATTTATAAATGAGATTTGTTGTAATTATAAATTCCTTTGTTGCATTAAATATTAATGTCCTGGCAAATATAATGTGTATGTGTGGTTAGTTTTGCTATATTATAAAATAATTATTAATCTATGCTAATAATAGTGTAGAAATATAAATTATGTATATTTTTGAAAGGCATTATATGTAGGTTTTACGATGTTTTCGTAAACACTACAGCAAAAGCTATTTTATAACCAAAAATCAAAGATTTATCAAGAATTGTAAAGTTTTTAATAGGAAAAAGTTTTCCTTATTATAATAAATAAATTTATTTTAGAAATTAAATTCTAGTTCAGTTCTAGTTCAGATCTAGTTCAGTTCCAGTTCAGTTCTAGTTCTAGTTCAGTTCTAGTTCAGTTCTAGTTCAGTTCTAGTTCAGTTCTAGTTCAGTTCTAGTTCAGTTCTAGTTCAGTTCTAGTTCAGTTCTAGTTCAGTTCTAGTTCAGTTCTAGTTCAGTTCTAGTTCAGTTCTAGTTCAGTTCTAGTTCAGTTCTAGTTCAGTTCTAGTTCAGTTCTAGTTCAGTTCTAGTTCAGTTCTAATTTTGGTCTTAGTTTCACTTAAAAATATGTAAAGAAGTGAAAATCAGATTATTTATTAAAAAGCTGATTCATCGCATGAATTGAATTTTCTTTCAAAAACTCGTAAAAGGGAAGCAATTAGCACAAAAGCCAATCGCCTGATTTTACACTTAACTTTATAAATTATGCACGTATTTGTATAAATTTTTGTTTTTGCATATTTAACAATAATGACCTGAAGCAACAATAATTAAATAATCCGAAAACCAAATGAAACCAATATAAATGTGTGGGTGTGTTTGTGAAAGCAAGATGTGGTTGTGTGTTCGAATGTTTGTGTTTGTTTTAATAATAAATTTCAAACTAACAAAGAGCCGCGAAATGCTACTTTTTAAAAATTTGCCAATAACTGTTTTTGAGTTGTTGCCAACAACCGCACACAGCCACAGTTATTCAAGCTCACTTTCCACAACCATACTACACAAAGACAAAAAACTATTATAATTGTAAGTAACAAATTTTGGTTCAATTACCCAAAAATTTAGTATTATAATTATAATCATTTAATTACATTAAATTGAAAACTTCTATTGATTTAGTTTGTTTGCAATAAAAACTATGCAACTTTTCTCTGTGTAGTCAATATATGAGTGTATAAAAAAATATAAGCAAATAAATATACTTCATTTGTAAAAGCTTATAAAAAAACAAAAATTAAATAAAAAGAGAACAATAAAAGGGAATGTGGTACAGTGATGATTGGAGAATTAATTAAAATTAAATATATAGAAAAGTGAATTATAATTAAAATACAATAATCGATAGCAAAAAAAAAAGATAAACCCATAAAAATATAATTTTAATGTGCGATGTAGAATAAAATTAAAAAAGTTTTCGAGGGAAAGAAAGAGTTGAAAGGTTTGGTATGAGTGTAGACAATTGGTAGGTTGAAAAGAAGTAAAAATAAAATTAATTTATTGTTAAATTAAATAAAAATTATATAAACGAGAGATGATCTACCAAACTATCAGAAATCTTAAGTAAAGAGTATAATTTATTCAACCCCAATATTAGTACAAATACTATTATAATAAAATATTTTTAGCTTGGATTTTAAAATCGCTGTGACTACTTAACTTTTTTATGTGTAATTTAATAAATCCAGGCTTAGGCAATTGATTTTGTTAACATAACTTCATTTGTGTATTTTTTTCAAAACTTTGGTTTAGACTAATAAAAATGCATTAGCTGCATTAAAACATATATCAGTATGCATATGTAATTTTATATACATTGAACCACAAAAATTTATTATTTAACATTTGGACTATTTTTACAAAATTATATACACAAAATGGATTTTAATATAGTTAACTAAGTATGCCCTTTATTTAGATGTTATTTATAGGGGGATATTATAAAATTGAACTAGAACTGAACTAGAACTGAACTAGAACTGAACTAGAACTGAACTAGAACTGAACTAGAACTGAACTAGAACTGAACTAGAACTGAACTAGAACTG